>NC_050200.1:1008907-1087229 GCF_007474595.2 Lynx canadensis | reverse complement strand
CAACCCCAGTGCTCATCCCAAGTGCCCTCCTCAACGTACATCACTCAATTTCCCCTCCCCCACTGCCTATCAACCTGTTTGTTCTCTGTATTTGAGTCTCTTAGTTTGCTTCCCTCTCTCTGTTTGTAACTTTTTTTCCCCTTTCCCTTCCCCCATGGTCTTTTGTTAAGGTTCTCAGGATCCACATATGAGTAAAAACATATGGCACTTGTCTTTCTCTGACAAATATACCTTCCAGTTCCATCCTTCCAGTTCCAGAAGCATAATACCTTCCAGTTCCATCCGTGTTGTTGCACATGGCATGATTCCATTCTTTCTCTTTGCCAGGTAGAATTGCATTGTTTATATAAACCACATCTTTATTCATTCATCAGTTAATGGACATTTAGGCGCTTTCAATAATTTGGCTACTGTTGAAAGTGCTGCTATAAACATTGGGGTACAAGTGCCCCTATGCATCAGCACTCCTCTATCCCTTGGGTAAATTCCTAGCAGTGCTATTGCTGGATCATAGGGTAGTTCTATTTTTAATTTTTTAATGAACCTCCACAATGTTTTCCAGAGCAGCTGCACCAATTTGCATTCCCGCCCACAGTGCAAGAGGGTTCCCGTTTCTCCACATCCCCTCCAACATCTACAGTCTCCTGATTTGTTCATTTTAGCCACTCTGACCAGCGTGAGGTATTATATCTCAGTGTGGTTTTGATTTGTATTTCCCTGATGAGGAGTGACGTTGAGCATCTTTTCATGTGTCTGTTGGCCATCTAAATGTCTTCTTTGGAAAACTATTCATCTGTTCTTCTCGTTTCTTCACTGGATTATTTGTTTTTTGGGTGTGGAGTTTGGTGAGTTCTTTATAGATTTTGGACACTAGCCCTTATAAAAGACTAACTTGAGACTCAGAGAGCATTAGGTGAAAAAATGAAAAAATAAATTTCATTCAAATAGTATCCAGAGGGTGAGGATAATTATATTAATATGAGAATAGAAAATATAAATCAGAAGATAAATAAATAAATAGTAAACAAATAATAAAGAAAGAAAAACAATAGAGAAAATCAACAAAATCAAAAGTTCATTCTTTGAAACAAATTAATAAAATTATAAAACTTTATAGTGTTACCTAGACAATAAATAGTCAAAATTATTTATTTAAAAAAATTAATTTTACCAGAAAATTGAGTTGATTCAGTAATAGCAGAGAATTCAGGACATGCAAGCTATGGCAAAACTATTGGCAACTACAACAAAACAAAGGAAAGAAACTTTATTTTATGGAGAAGAAGGAGGAAGTTGGGAGGGGTAGTTTTGAACAAAAGTCAACTGGATAAAAGCAAGAGTTCAGGGTGTTGACAGTATCAGTAACTGGCTAAGTCGTAAAGTTGGTCAATTTGTTGCATGGATTCAACATACATTTTCTCTGTCAGGGTCTCTACTGAATGATTCTTTCCTCCTTGAGGATTCTTCTGGTGGTATTCTTCCTGTAACTCATGATGAGTGGTATCACTGACAGCACCCCCACTTCTGGCCTCCTCTTTGGGCCTCCCTATTCCATTTTACAAGGTTTCCCTTTACAAATTTCAACACTAGTACAGAACAAACACAAATTAAAAATAAGAGGCTTTATTCTTCCTGTGGAAAATAAAGAGACTTCTTCCTTCTCTGTTTTCTTACTTTAGAAAATTTATAATTATGACCTCTGTCCTCTCTTTGAAATGTATATATACCTTTTGAAAACTAGACAGAAGTTTTGGCAACTTTATAACCTGTAATGTTTTTTGTAGGGACCATTTATTTAAAATGTAGGAAACATTTATTTGAAATAATGTCAAGGGCATAAAGGCAAGAGGTTTGTTCTTATTCCAGATAAAGCCTAGCTAACCCATATGGTTGCCCTATCACATTTAAATGAATTGTGACAAATGGTACTGTAAAGTCATCTTGCTTGAGGACTAGTTGTTGTTGTCTTGAAAATACGTGATAGGTTATTTCCATTTGGCTACCTGAAAGGGTAAGATTTCCTTCTGCCTTTATAATCCCTTTCCTTCTGTCTTTATAATACCTTGGTGGATTTCCCATGATGAGCATCATATTCTGGTTTAATGACAATTCAGTATTAAAATGGATTTCTTTCTTGACTACTTCTGTGGTGTTTTTTTTTTTTAACCTTTATTTTTTTGAGATAGAGAGAGACAGAGCATGAATGGGGAAGGGTCAGAGAGAGGGAGATACAGAATCTGAAACAGGCTCCAGGCTCTGAGCTGTCAGCACAGAGCCCGACTCGGGGCTCAAACTCACAGACCATGAGATCAGGACCTGAGCCGAAGTCGGAAGCTCAACCGACTAAGCCACCCAGGCGCCCCTGTGGTGTTAACTTTGAAGATAAAACTG
Organism: Lynx canadensis; assembly: GCF_007474595.2. Taxonomy (NCBI): domain Eukaryota; kingdom Metazoa; phylum Chordata; class Mammalia; order Carnivora; family Felidae; genus Lynx; species Lynx canadensis. The sequence continues at coordinate 1,084,838 of NC_050200.1, read as the reverse complement.
CCTGTTATCTTACCAGCAAAGTCATGTTTATTTAGGAATAGAGGAGGATTGCAATTCAAGACAAGTAAGCTGTGGCAACACCATAGGCAAGTCTGGAACACTGACTAGAGGGACTCTTCTTTCTTAGAGCAAGCAGGCTTTGGAAAGACTGTTGTGAACAAAAAATTCACTTGACTACACTGGGACTTCAACATATCGTGCCTTCTCAATGGCTGGACTGTTACTGTCTCATTGGCTGAGCTATTGCTGCAGGATGAGAAAAAAACTATTTTTCTCCCCCTAGGATAGTGAAATAATAGTTAAAATAGTATTGACTTGGAAGGTCCCTGTTGGATACTTATTGCAATTGATGATTAATGGCAGGGCACAGGAGCTCCCTCTCTGGCTTCTGAAATCCATATTACTGAGATTTTCCTTTATTTTCTCAATAGAGAATATATCTGGGTTGGGATATGATCTTGTCTTAAATTATATTTCCCCAACATTAGATTGAAAGGAAAAAAAGAAGATACAAGTTACTTAAATTCATCAACAAAAGTTGGAATATTACTACTGACCTTCATAAATTAGGTAGGATTATTTTCATTTCCATTTCAAAATAAAATAAAAACAATTATGAGAGTACATGAACAATTGTATACCCACAAATTACAAAACCTAGATCAAATAAATTTCTGAATAACATAGACTACCAAAACTGTTTCATAAAGAAATAGAAAATCTGAATAGATACACAAGGTAAAAGTGAATCAGTAGTAAACTTCCCCAAAAGTAAAGACCAGGATCAGATAACTCTACTTGGTGATTGGTGAATCTAACTTTACTAGATTGGTGAATTTTACCAGTCATTGAAAAAATGAAAGAGGAAATATGACATTACCCATTCCATGAAGTGAGCATTTTCCTGATTGCAATACCAAGAAAGACAGGGTAGAAAGAAAACTACAGGGTAATATCTGCTATCAATGTGGATGCAGATATTCTAAACAAAACAGTATCAACATAGTAAATGATTATTACCACAATCAAGTGGAATTTATCATAGGATAATATCATAGGATAATTTATCATAGGATAAATGCACAGGCATTTCAGGTATACGGTTAAGTCTCTATTTGTAAGGTTCATGGTCTGAGTTTAAGTTTTCCCTTTCTTCTTTCCTATTTTTATCTAGCATTTAGTACCTCTCAGATATTGTGCTGTTGGTCAAGGTAAGAAATAGCCATAGTGTCTGTCCTAATAAGGTTTTTAATGAGACAAGGAAGACAAATATTGAAAAAAGTGTTTTAATGCATGGATAGTGATTATTTCAACTGTATTACATAGTTGAAATTACTAATAGTCTAGGTCTTAAATGCTGTCACCACCTGTAACAGTTATGTTTAGTGACAGAGGTGTTAGGTCATGTTGTGGTGATAATCATATTGCAACATATAAACATCTCAAAGCATTTACACGATATTAAATTTAAACTTACACAAATTTGTAGTACAATTATATCTCAAATTTAAAAAGAGAGAGTAGTAAGAAGAATGTTGCACAAAGGGTGTCTTGCCTTTCCTCAGCACTCCACAGTAGATGAGCATGAGAATACCGTCAAATTTTAGTTAAGAGTTAATGTGTCAGTAACGTGTTAAATCCTGAGATAAGAAAGTCAGAAAGCAGCCCACCCTGGATGAGTCAGCAGTGGAGCTTGCTTAAAACATCTTTAGGTAGAACCCAGAGTCTGGCGTGCTCACTCCTTGATTCCTCTTTTCAGCTCCCGGTCCCCGCCTCTACAGGATTCAAACTGCTTGTTTTGAACTCTACCCAAGGTCCTCCTCACCAAGAAGTCAGCAGACTACGCCTGCGCAGTAAAACGAAGTTGTGGGGGGCGAGGTGTGGGCCTGGCGGAGGCACGGAAAAACTACGTCAACAGCCCTAACCCCTTTGGCCGACCGCGCAGCCGCACTGTTGAGGCATCTCTGCGGTGGTTGGTCCAAATAACTGTCAGTCACTTTCAGGCTGGTGGCCATCCCGCGCGGCCGTCCGAGTAGTTGCAGCGCCACCGCCACCGGGAACAGGTTGGAACCGCCTAGACTTGGCAGTCGCCACCATGCCCAAGAATAAAGGTAATCCGCGGATAGCCAGACCAAGGTTCTCCCTGACCCCTGTCCTCGGCCTAGACTTGACACCAGGCCCTAGTGACCATTCTTCCTTCCCACTTGATCTGGCCCAGCAGGGTAGCTGGGACGCTCTTCGCGAGTACAGTTCGGTTACTTCGGGCTGTAGCCGACGCTTATTTATGTAGGGCCTTCAGCGAGAGAAAGTGAGCTTTTCCGACGGCTTCGCGTGAGAGGGGCCGCGGAGTCTTAGGGATTTTGGGGTGGGGGGGGCGCCTCCCTTGGAGGTTAAGTGTTTCCTAAGCTGGACTTTTTTGTTCTTTACGGGACTGTACAAGAGAGGGTCTTAATTTTAAAGGATGATTCCTGCTTTTGTGACTCCAGATGCTCTTCATGGCTTTCTTTGGGGACAGTTCATTATTTTTGAAGATAGTACCTCTTTCTTCTAAACAGTAGGTGAAACCTTGATGCCTATATGGGTTCATCTATAGGGGTTTACTTTTTCTCAGCCCTTCACGGTTTGACGCTCTTTTCCAGAAGACGTGTTAACATAATTTCCCAAAGTTTTGTACCTTTGTTTCCTGTAACAAAGTAGAAGTAAAGGTTTCTATCTGCCCTTATTCTGAGGCAAACCTTTCGCAGGTTATCAGATTTAAGAATAAGTGTGTTTTGAATTGACAAAGTGGGAGGCCTAACCTGCATAAAACAGAATATTTGAGGTGTGGAACACCTTTGCTTTTCTAGGAAAGTAGTTTTGATTCGTTGTAAGAATGCATAAGATAGTGAATCCAGATGGATTAAGAAATTGTTGAAAACCATCCACCTTTTGCCATAACACAGAAAAATGTGAGACTCCCTCTTAGGGAAGGGTTGGGTGCATTGAAGAAGATTAATATGTAACACAGTGGTCAAGGAGCACATTTTAAAGTTCTGTTTGGGTTGTGAATTTTTGTTTCACACTGTTCCCAAGAGTCCCTAATTAATAACACAGCCCTTTTCCTACCTATTGGAAATGATTGCTCATGTGCTTTATGTTCTGGAATGGGTATAAAATACTATGAAAAATGCCTTCACTATTTAATAGAAAGCCTCAAAGAAAGAAAGTTAATACCATACTCAGATATGTTCAACTTTAGTCAAAGCAAAAATTGAAAAATATAGTTAACTGAAGTTTTAAATTTTTAACATAATATGGTTGTGCAAATGAATACTTTTTTGCTTATGGGAGTATAAATTACTGTAGCTCATCAGAAGGCTAAGAAAACGCATGCATTAATCTGGAGTAATTGTAGAAAAGTCTTCAACATAATTTAATAAGTGAAACATTAGAGGTATTTAAAGTAAGGAATTAACTATACTGTATCATTAAAATGTTCATCCCAGTGCATGGTTATCCATTGTTGACTAGGATTAAAATAGGTTATACAAGTGAATGTATGGGATCCTGTTTCTATTTGGAAAGCATAGACAATAAAATGTTAGTAGTTATCTCTAAGAAGGGAGATTTTTTTCCTGTGTATTCTTATGTCAGAAAAATACACAAATGTCAAAGATGGGTCGCAGTTTATTATATGTTAATTTGGTAATGACTAAAAAGGAACCTTTGGGAAATTAAAAGTGTAACTGTTTAGGCAACCAAATACATAAATTTTTAAATATCTTGGAATTCTGTTAATGTTGTGGTGGTATTTATTTAAATTAAAAATTTTTTCTCTAAGTGATTTTATGAAGTTTATAACCCTTATTTTAGCTTGTTTCATAGTATAGTATAAAATATTATATAGATTATTACACTTAATATTTTATTCACTTTTTAAATCAATTAGGTAAAGGAGGTAAAAACAGGCGTAGGGGTAAGAATGAGAATGAATCTGAAAAAAGAGAATTGGTGTTTAAAGAGGATGGACAAGGTAACACTTTTTAACTTATTAACATTTTTAAAAACGTAATGTGAATTTCAGTCTAACCTGAAAAAGGATCCTAGTCATAATCCTGAGCATTTTGCTTTTCCTCATTTATAATACTGTACCCCACCTCTCCCGCATTTGTCTATTAAATAACCAGTTCTAATCTAGTTCTGCAAAGAGGATTAATTGCTGGCATTTCTGTAAATGCAGGGTTTTTTTTGTTTGTTTTTTGTTTTGTGAAGAACATGTTATAACGGTGAGAATTTTATGGTTTAGAGCAAACTAAGCCTAGAATATTATTAATAAAAATGTCATACTTTAGTGTAAGAAGTGAGCAATGTTATAGTTTATTCAGTAGACCATGGATATTTTTAAGGAATATATCCTGACTTTTGGGCCCTCTGTTTTTAGTGATGCTAGCATGTTATGTAAAGTGTAATAAAAATGAATAATTGATGAACTCTTTCGGAATAAGGATACAAAAGATACAAAATATGAGCTAGAATATTTCTGGAATGGTTTTTTCCCCCCCCATTTAAAGAAAAAAGTTAAACCCTCAGAAAAGTTGGATATGAGTGTAACTTCAACCCAGTTTTTACCTACATTCACTGGTTTTTAATATTCTCTGCTTATATGTTTTCTGTATGTGTTTACATTTTTTCATAAAGTTTTAAACTTTTTTACACATCTAATTCCATAGTTAGACTTCAGCCCTAAATACATCAGCATTTATCTCCTAAGAACATATTATTTTGTCATAATTACAGAATTATCACAAGAAATTTAACTTTAACATTTATCCTGTTATAAAACAGACTTCCAGTAGTAAAATAAGTCATGAAGATGAAAAGTACAGCAGGAAATATAATCATTAGAAACAAAACCAAAAAAATTATAGTGTTCTCCAATTCTGTTTAGTGCTGTGCACTATATTAGCCACTAGAGATAATGTGGCTATATTTAAATGAAGTGAAATTCAAATTTTGAATTACTCTGTTCAATTAGATTTGTAATGTTTGCATCAACAGGAAAACTTCTATTGAATAATTCTGATTTACTGTATAATATATACTTACATTTCTTGAATTGCTTCAATAATTTCCAGCACTTCCTAACAAAATCGTGGAGTTATTCATGCTATCGCAATCTACTAGAAAGTCACTATTTTTATTGTACATATAAAATCTGTTTTCTGTCCAAAATCAGTTACTTTGCCTTCATCTTTGTTACTTCCATTAGGAGTTTGTTTTCAGGGCCAATTTTCTCATTTTCTTCTTGTTTTTTCTTGTTTTTCTTATGTTGAGGAACTGGAGACTCATTGCATAACCTCAATTAGTGTAATCAGTTTGTTGGTATAATTATAAATTAGTCCAGGCTCTCCTTAGTAAGGACTTTAGTAGTATGAAGATTTTTATAGTAATTATTTTTTTCCTTCTCACTCTTGCTTCGCTTTCGTTGTTTAAATCTAGGAGAGATTGCTCCATACTGACTAGTGCTCTTATCTTACCAGTATTTTCTAGTGACAGTTGAATAAGATGGTTTCTTAAAGACACTTGGTTTTGTAACTATTTTAAACATTTGGCATTTTTTCTTGGAACATCATCCTTGTAATAAGAACTTCAGGACGATCAAGTTATTAAAAAGTAAACAAAAATTTATTAATAACTAACCTACTGTTTTTTACCACTGAAGTTTCTGAAGGAAAGGGGAGCCAAATGTGAGAAATTGATAAGCCAGGATTATGATGTTCATTGTAGAATGAGCAAGTTTGATGTCTAAATGTAGAACATCCAGTCATGAAGATAGAGAAGATTTACTCAAAATTGGTAGATGATTAAAATGTTCATAATAAACAGCATGTCATGGAAAAGGCATTTATGACTTTAGATAATTTATTCTGTAGGCTTTTACTTACTCTAAAAATAAGGTGGTAAAGTAGATAAGCATAGCTGAAGAGGCTATAGAAATTGTTTGAAAAATGTGTTTTCTAGTTTGCTTGAGTATAAATAAAATACATCAGATATATTAATGTCTGTTAGATGTGTTAGGATATCACCTTGAAAGAACTCTTTCATGGTAGAATATTTATACTTTTTGTTGATCAAGGCTTAATCCTTTAAAAAAATTTAGTTTGGTCTAAGTCTAGCAGTAAAATTATCACTTGTGTGCTAATTTCAGTTGTTACATTTTAACAAAAATTGAACAGTACCTAATACTCTTTCCCCTTCCCCCCACAAAGAGTATGCTCAGGTAATTAAAATGTTGGGAAATGGACGATTAGAAGCTATGTGTTTTGATGGTGTGAAGAGATTATGTCATATCAGAGGAAAACTGAGAAAAAAGGTAGGTGTGGAGATTTGGATCACTTTAATACAAACTTTGCTTTTAAAAAAAATGGCTCTACTTTAGATACATATGGGTCAAGCAACTTATTTTTGTCAGTTCCTTAAGATTTCAAAGTATAATTTTTTAGATGAGATTGTAATTAAGCAAAATTAGATCCTTGATAGACTTATAGAAGATTTTATATACAAAGAGTTACCTGTTTCTTCTATATTGTCTGCCAGAAATACTTACTCTGATTGTAATATTGAAAAAACAATCAGATCCAATGTACAAAACAAATGGCCTATACTCTTAAAAATATGTTATACCAGGAAAGAAAGAAAAAAGCTAGATAATTGTTTTAACATTAAAGAAAACTGAAGAGACTGCTAATTATATATAGTGCATATTCCTTTGACTAGATTTTAGCTTGGGAAAAACATGAGGGAAGTTTGAAATTGGATAATGTTAAATAGTAGTGTTTAATTCCTCCTCATATAATTCAGGCATATTTATTAATCATGTTGGTTAAAAAATCCTTCATCCCTGATTTTATGATTTAAAACAGTTTTTTTGTTGTGTTAATACATTGTTTTCCAAATAAATGGTGGGTGTAGAGTCTATATTTATTTATATAGACTGGTGACAGAAGGACTATTAATGTGGATGGCTGATTTTCTTATATTTTGAATAATTGAACACCATTGGAGTAGTTTGTGATTAAAAACTCTTAATTTTCATGACACAAATGATTATTCCTTTAAAATCTTTAAACTCTAGACTACTTGAAATAAAATTATTAATATTTTAACATCCTAAGTCTGAAAATTTGAAACTAACTCAACTTTAATGTAGTTTTTTCCTAGTATACTATAACTACGTGTAACTAGAATAACTTTGGTTTCATAAGTATGTTTATTTACACAAATAATCATGAATGTATATGTTGTTGTTTTTCCCTAATTCTTAATAGAAACTTTTTTCCAAACTGGGTGAATTTTTTTTGTGGGAAGAACTGTTTGGCATTCTTTATATTACTTGTTTTTGATTAAATATAGTGTGCAGTAAATTTTCTTTTAATAGGTTTGGATAAATACCTCAGACATTATATTGGTCGGTCTTCGAGACTATCAGGTAACAAATATGCTTAAATTGTATTGTGTCCTTGTATTTAATAAGTCATACATGTTTAGAAGATACAGTATAGACATGTTTGATTGGTTCTAGCCAGTTATGCCTGCTCACCATTGAATCATCAAAATTTATTACTGGCCAGTTGTGTTCAGGACATTAGTATTTTCCTAATTCAGAATAATTCCCATATATGTTAATGAAAGATGTATATTATGAGAAGACTGGTTGGTTCAATATTCTTTATGTATAGTTTTTATTTTAAATGTAATACGCTGTGAATACTCTCTTTTAAGTTTGGATAAATACCAAAGATTATTCTGTTCTCATTTGTTTAAAGGCCAGTTATATTCTCGGCATTATGCTAGGTATGTCATGTGTTAGGTTTCCAAATACCAGCCTGTGAAATACTGATGTGAAATGAAAAGATATGCAGAGATTGTATGGTTTTTCTTGTGAAGCTAAATTGTGAGCTTCCCTTTTTAAGTATATTTTTAAAATTACCTTTTCTGAAATGAGAGTGATAGTATACATATGGTGGGGTTTTACTAGGGGTAAAATTTTTCTTGTTAAAACAAAAATTTAATACTGTTCTGTTGGGATCCCATCATCAATTTGGTTTTGTTTGTTTGTTGTTTTGTTTTGTTTTTAAATTTAAAGGTCTCGAAATCCATGTCTGAGAAGCCCTGTTATAGGGGAAGCATCTGATAAACCTTTACTTTCCAAAAGGCTTAGTCTAATTGTGGGAGGAAATGTAGTTAGTAGTTACAGTGCAAACTTATATAAGTATATGCTATAAATTTGATAATGAGAACTTACAAAAGAACATAATAGTTGCTGTCTATAATCTCAGCTTTTTGACTATGCACAGGCTGTCTCTGTAGCCCTTGAGCTTTCTAGCTGTTGGAACTCCCGATCATATATTTTTAATCAAATTGTGAGTGATTTCGTTCTGTCATTGTGAAGAGTTTTTGTATATATCTTTTAGATCTAGTTTTATTATATTTGTCTTTTGTTTTCCTTGTTGATCTTTTGTATAATTCTGTTCATTGTAGAAAGAGGCATATTGAAGTCAGTTCTACTTTGCATGTCTAGAATTTCCATTAAGAAAATAACCTATTGCTATTGACTTTTTTGTTTAGTGAGACGTTCTCATGATTTCTTTAATATTTTTAGACATGGTTTCTTTAAACACATTTCTAGAAGCTGAGGTAAAGTGTTAAATTCAACTTCTGGACTTATTCAACAGTTTGTGTTGACTATTTATGGGTCACAGTTTACTGTTTTTTATGTGGATCTCATAATATTTTTTTTTCCAAAACTGGAAATTGCAAATGCAGAGTAGCAAGATAGGAGATCAGATTTCCTTTCCCAGAGTTTGTTCTTGCTGTTTTTGTTCATTTAAGTATCTTTTCTGTGCTAATGTTGTATAGTCTGTATTTTTTTCTTACGTGTGCATGTTAAATGATTAGCTTTGTGGACAGTTCATGTTTGGAATGAGGTTTAATTAAAACCAATAGGCCTTCCAGGCTTTGTATATAGACTCTACCTTTGGGGGCCTACAATCAACATTCAGACAATTGACAACTCTGATTTAGTCTTTTTTCATACTTGTCCGTAATTTCAGGGTCAGTCAAAGCTGGGTCATTGGGACTTTCTCAGGTTTATCTTGAGAATGTGTATGGACACAGATGCACACATGCACACACATGCACACACGGAGCCCTGAGCATGTGCTTGATGTGTTTCTCAGGAATATGTTGGACTTTTCAACTGTCTTACAGCTATCTACTGCCAGAGTTTTTCCTTTTAAAGTTATTGGTCTTTTGGTTTTGTTTGCCTTGACTGTTACCAGTTAGCCATTACGATGTTATAAAATTGCTAGATTACTTTTTAATAAAAGCCCCCAGGGTAAAAATAATAGTGAATGAACTCTTGATAATATAAAATAAAGAAAAGCCCTACAAGTCATAATTTCCAGGAACTACCAGACAGTCCAAACACATTTTCTGTCTCCAGTTGCTGCTAGTATGGTGGTTTTCATGGCTACACAGAATTGGGGGAAGGGATGGGAATGGAACAAGGTAAAACACTAAAAAATTTGTTTGTACTCTTTACCCATCTATAAACTCTCAGACTATTGCAAGCATTTGATAATTTGTGTATTCTGATAAAATGGATTTTGATAGTTTTTGCCAGTGTTCTCTGGTTTTATGAAAGAACAGATTCATTTCTGTGTCTCCCTGCCTCATTCCCACCTTTATTGAGATATAATTGATATGTAACATTGTGTAGGTTTCATGTATAGGTGTGATGACTGGATACATTTATGTATTGCAAAATAATTCCCACTGTAACATTAGTTAACACCTCTCTTCTGTGATATAGTCACAGTTTTTTTGTGGTGAGAACGTTTAAGGTGTATTCTCTGAAAACAATTAAATGTGTAATATGTTGTTAACTTTAGACAACATGCTAAACATTAGATCATCAGAACTTATTCATTTTGTAAATGGAACTTTGCGTCCTTTGACCAGCATCTCCTGAGTTCATCCAGACCCACAGCCTGGTGACCATCACTCTACTGTTTGTGCTTTCTGCTTTTTTTTGGAATCTGCATTTAGTAAGATCATACACTGTTTCTCTGTCTGGCTTTTTTCACTTAGCGTAATGCCTGCAGTGTTCATCTGTGTTGTTAGAAATGGCAAGGATTTCCTTCTTTCTTGTGGCTGAATAATTTTCCTGTGTGTTTGTGTGCATGCACGCATGCATGTGTGTGTGTGTGTGTGCCATCTTTATTCATCGGGTGATGGATAGATACTGTTTCTGTGTCTTGGCTATCGTATACGTGGGGTGCACATAACTCTTTGAAATCCTGTTTTTCATTTCATTTGGTTGTATATGCATAGAAGTGTGATTGCTGGATCATATGAAGTTCTGTTTTTAACTTCTTTCTAGTATCTCTGTAGTGTTTTCATTAGTGGCTTTACCAGTTTACGTTCTCACCACCGGTACAAGGGTTTTTTCTTTTCTGTGCGTTTTTGTCACCATTTATTACGTCTTTTTGGTAATCGCTGTTCTAACCAGTATGAAGTGACATTTCATTGTGGTTTTGATTTGCATCTTCAAGATATTGAGTACCTTTTCATGTACCTGTTAGCCACTTGGTTATCTTTGAAAAATTGTCTATTCAGGAATCTTTGCCTGCATTCTAATATAAGTTTTGTGTGTGTGTGGGGGGGGGGGTTTCTTTTTTCTCTTGAGAGTTGTTTATTTTGCATGTTAATTTCTTACCAGATCATTGGTTTGCAAATATTTTCTCCCATCCTGTAGGTTGGCTTTTCATTTCTGTTGAATATCTCCTTTGCTGTGCAGAAGTTTTTCAGTTGAGGTAGTCCTAATGGATTTCGTTTATTTTCTTTTCCTTTTTTAAATATACTTTTGTTGCTTGTGCTTTTGGTGTCATTAAAAAAATAATTGCTAAGTCCAATGTCAAGGAGCTTTTCCCTGTTTTCATTCATTAGTTTTATAATTTCAGGTCTTGTTTTTTTTTTTTTTTTTTCTTTGATCCAGAAGAGTCTGTTCTTAATTGAGAAATTAAGAACATTTGGTTCCCTTCTCTTGGTTCTTGGCTCCCTTCTCAAGTAGTAGTTGACTTGATATATGAAGATTTATTTCTAGGCTCTTCATTCTGTTATGTTGATCTATATGCTGTTTAATGCTGGTACCATACTGTTTTTATTACTGTATTTTTCTGGTGCAGTTAAAATCAGGAAGTATGATGCCTGTAGCTTTGCGCTTTTTGAAGATTGCTGAGGCTATTTGTATTTGTTGCAGTTTTGTTTTAGGGTTTTTCTCTCTGTAAAGTAAATACCACTGGAATTTTGATAGAAATTACATTAAATCTATAGATTGCTTTTGAACTATGAACAGTTTAACAGTATTAACATTCCAATTCAGGAACCTGCAATATCTTTCCATTTATTTTTGTGTGCAATGTCTTTCATTAATATCTCACTGTTTTCAGTGTTTGCTATTTACAATATGGGTTAAATTTATTCTTTTTGTAAATCTTTTTTATTTAATACTTTTAAAAGTTTAATATTTTTATTAACGTTTATTTATTTTTGAGAGAGAGAGAGAGAGAGAGAGAGTATGCGAGCAGGGGAGGGACAGAGAGAGAGGGAGACACAGAATCCAAAGCAGGCTCCAGGCTCTGAGCTGTCAGCACAGAGCCCGACACAGGGCTTGAACCCAGAAGCCGTGAGACCATGACCTGAGCCAAAGTCAGATGCTCAATCTGCTGAGCTGCCCAGGTGCCCCAAAATTTAATTATGTTTTTAATGTTTGTCTTCTAGAGACAGACGCAGCACAAGTGGGGAAAGGCAGAGAGACAGGGAGATGCAGAACCTGAATGAAGCAGGCTACAGGCTCTGAGCTTGTGATAACCATCAGGTTGAAAACTGATAGTTTTTCTATAGTTAAGAGTCTGTGCCTTCATTTGTCTCTCTCGTTTCCCTTTAGACGTTCGTTTTCTTTCTTAAATTCTACATGTATTGAAATAATATGGTATTTGTCTTTCTGACATATTTCCCTTAGAATAATACTCTCTAGCTGCATCCACATCTTTGCAAATGGGAAGATTTCATTTTTATTTTAGGCCGAGTAATATTCCATTGTATATATATACCATTTTTTATCCATTTATCAGTCAATGGATGTTTTGACTCTTTCCATGAATTGGCTGTTGTTGATAATGCTGCTATATCAACATTGGAGTTCATGTGCTCTTCAAATAGGCATTTTTGTTTCCTTTGGATAAATACCTAGTAGTGCAGTTGCTGTGTCATTGAGTATTTCTGTTTTTTAATTTTTAGAGTTTTGTTGATTGTTTGCTTTGCAGAAGGTTTTTATCTTGATGAGGTCACAGTAATTCGTTTTTGCTTTTATATCCCTTGCTTCTAAGGACATGTCCAGTAAGGAGTTGCTGCAGTCATGGTGAAAGACATGCTGCTTTGTTCTTTTCTATGATTTTGATGGTTACTGTCTTACATGTAGGTCTTTCATCCATTTTGAATTTATTTTTGTGTGTGGTGTAAGAAAGTGGTCCAGTTTCATTCTTGTGCATGTTGCTGTCCAGTTCTCTCAACACTGTTTGCTCAACACTAATCAGCAAACACAACACTATTTGTCTTTTTTCCATTGGATACTTCCTGCTTTGTCAATGATTGGTTGGCTGTATATTTGTGGGTCCATTTCTGGGTTCTCTGTTCTGTTCCATTGATCTGTGTGTCTGTTTTTATGCCAGTACCCTACTGTCTTGATGATTTCAGCTTTGTAATAAAGCTTGAAGTCCGTAATTATAATACCTCCAGCTTTGGTATTTTATTTTCCAACATTATGTTGGCTATTCAGGGTCTTTTCCGCTTTCATACACATTTTAGAATTGTTTGTTCTAGCTGTGTGAAGAATGCTGGATTGCATTGGATATGTAGATTGTTTGAGTAGTACAGATATTTTAACAATATTTGTTCTTCCAATCCATGAGCATTGAATGTTTTCTAACCTTGTGTCTTGTATGGTTTTCAGCATACGGATCTTCTACTGCCATGGTTAGGATTATTCCTAGGTATCCTATGGTTTTTGGTGCGATTGTAAATGAGATCTATTCCTTGATTTCTTTTTCTGATGCTTCATTATTGATGTATAGAATGCAGCCGATTTTTGTGCATTGAGTTTATATCCTGTGACATTACTCAATTCACGTATCAGTTCTAGCAGTTTTTTTGTGGAATCTTTCATGTTTTCCATGAAGAGTATCATGTTGTCTGTGAAGAGTGAAAGTTTGACATTTTCCTAACTTAGTTTGATGCCTTTAATTTCTTTTTGTTATAGAATTGCTGAGGCTAGAACTTCCAGTACTGTTTTCGATAACAATAAGAGAATGGATATCCTTGTCAATTTGCTGACCTTAGGGGAAAAGCTCGCAGTATTTCCCCATTGAGTATGTAGTTTGCTGTGGGTCTTTCATATATTGGTTTTATAATGTTGAGGTATGTTCCTCCTACCCAACTTTCTTTGGGTTTTTTATCAAGAAAGGATGCTGGACTTTGTGAAATGCTTTTTCTGCAGCTACTGAGAGGATTATATGATTGTTACCCTTTCTTCTTTTAATGTGATGCATTATATTGATTGATTTGTGAATATACCAGCCCTGCAGTGCAGTAATGAATTCCCCTTGATTGTGGTGAATAATTTTTGTGAATATACTGTTGATTTGATTTGCTGGTATCTTGTTGAGTATTTGTATCCATGTTCATTAGGGATATTGGCCTGTAGTTTTTCCTTTTTAGTGGGGTCTTTGTCTGGTTTTGGAATCTAGGTAATGCTGGCTTTATAGAATGAGTTTGGAAGTAGTACTTCCATTTCTATTTTTGGAACAGCTTGAGAAGAATACGTACTAACTCCTCTTTAAATACCTGTAGCGTTGCCCTGGGAAGCAGTTTGACACAGGACTCTTAATTTATTGGGAGATTTTTGATAACTGATTTAGTTACTATGCTGGTTATAGGTCTGTTCAAATTTTCTATTTCTACCTGTTTCAGTTTTGATAGTTTGTATGTTTGTAGGAATTTGTTCACTTCTTCCAGAGTGCCCAGTTTGTTGCACGATAATTGTTGGGCAATTTTGTTGGACAATATAATTTTTCATAGTATTCTCTTATAATTGTTTGTATTTGTATGGTGTTGGTTGTGATCTGTCCTCTTTTATTTGTGCTTTTATCTATTGGATCCTTTCTCTTTGAGAAGTCTGGCTAGGGGTTTATCAATTTATTCTTAACAAAAAACAAGCTCTTGATTTCATTGATCTCTGCTTCTGTTTGTTTTGTTTTTGTTTGTTTCTAGATTGTTTATCTCTGCTTCAATCTGTTATTTCGTTTCTTCTGCCGGCTTTAGGCTTTATTTACTGTTCTTTTTTTAGCTCTTATAGGTGTAAGGTTAGATTGTGTATTTGGGACCTTTCTTGCTTCCTTTTCAAATATTTATTTGTATATTTATTTATTTAGAGAGGGCACAAGTAAGCCGGGGCAGAGAGAGAGAGGATGTGATCACCTGATGTGGGAAGGGAACTCACAAACCATGAGATCATGACCTGAACAGAAGTCAGATGCTTAACTCACTGAGCCCAGGTGTCCTGGGACCTTTCTTGCTTCTTGAGATGGGCGTGAATGCAATATACATTTCTCCTAGGACTGCCTTTGATGAATCTCAAAAGCTTTACATTGTTGTGTTTGCATTTTCGTTGGCTCCCATATATTTTTTATTCCTTGTTTAATTTCTTAACCGTTTTATTCTTTAGTAGGATATTCTTTAACCTCTGTGTATTTGGGGGTTTTCCAAATTTTTTCTTATGATTGACTTCACGTTTCATAGCATTGTGGTTTGAAAATACGCATTGTATGATCGCAGTCTTTTGTATCTGTTGAGGGTTGATTTCTGACCCAGTATGTGATCTCTTCTGGAGAATCTTCCATTTGCACTTGAAAAGAATGTTTATTCTGTGGTTTTATGATGAAATGTTCTGAATATATCTGTTAAATCAGGTCCAATGTGTCATTCAAAGCCATTGTTTCCTTGTTGATTTTCTGCTTAGATGATCTGTCCATTGTTGTGTGGTGTTGAAGTCTTCTGTTACTATTGTATTATGAGTTTTTTGTTTGTGATTATTTGATTTATATGTTTGGGTGCTTCCAAGTTGGGGGCATAAATGTTTACAACTGTTAACTCTTCTTGATGAATAACCCCCTAATTATAATATACTGCCCTCCTTCACCTTTTGTTTCTGACTTTGTTTTAAAATCTTGTTTGTCTGGTATAAGTATGGCTATTCTGGCCTGCTTTTGATGTTTGTTAGAAATGGTGCTCC
Source organism: Lynx canadensis (assembly GCF_007474595.2). Classification (NCBI taxonomy): domain Eukaryota; kingdom Metazoa; phylum Chordata; class Mammalia; order Carnivora; family Felidae; genus Lynx; species Lynx canadensis. The sequence continues at coordinate 1,069,447 of NC_050200.1, read as the reverse complement.
ATTCCTTTACTTCTAATCTTCAGGTGTTTTTACGTCAAAAATGAGTGTTGACTAGACAAGATCAGTGGATCTTGTTTTTTAATCCATTCTCATACCCTGTGTCTTGGTTGCAGCATTTAGTCCATTTACATTCAGCATGGTAATTAAAAGATACGAATTTAGTGCCATTGTGTTACTTGTAAAGTTGGTGTTTCTGGTGATGTTTTCCTCTGTTTTTGTTGTTTTTTTCCCCAGGGTCCTCCTTAATATTTCTTGCAGTGTTGATTTAGTGGTCACAGACTTGTTTAGTTTTTGTTTGTCTGGGAAGGGCTTTATCTCTCCTTCTATTCTGAATGACAGCCTGGCTGGATAATGAGTTCTCAGCTGCATAGTTTTCCTGTCCGACACATTGAGTGTTTCCTGCTACTCCTTCTGGCCAACCAAGTTTCTGTGGACAGGTCTGCCACTAACCTTATATGTCTGTCCTTCTAGGTTAAGGCCTATTTGTCCCACGCTGCTTTCAGAATTCTTTTTATCTTGTATTTTGCAAGTTTCGCTATGATATGTCATGGTGTTGACATGTTTTTGTTGATTTTGAAGGGAGTTCTCCGTGCCTGTTGGAACTGAATGCTGGTTTCCATCCCCAGATTAGGGAAGTACTCAGCTGTAATTTGTTCAAGTAAACCTTCTCCCCCCTTTTTCATACTCTTCTTTTCTGGGACTCTATGATGTAGATACCGTATCATTTCATGAAATCACTTCGTTCTCTTTTTTTTTTTTTTAATTTTTTTTTCAATGTTTATTTGCTTTTGAGAGAGAGACAGACAGAATACGAGCAGGCGAGAGGCAGAGAGAGAGGGAGATACAGAATCTGGAGCAGATTCCAGGCTCTGAGCTGTCAGCACAGAGCCTGATGTGGGGCTTGAACTTACTGTGAGATCATGACCTAAGCCTAAGTCAGATGATTAATTGACCAAGCCACCCAGGAGCCCCTGTAATCACTTAGTTCTCTAATACTCCCCTGGGGATCTATTAATTTCCTTTCCCTCATTTTTGCTGCTTCATTATTTTCTATAATTTTATCTTTTATTTCACCTATTCTTTCTGATTCTTCAACCCTCATTGTGACTATGCAGTCTGTTTTGCATCTCAGGTATAATATTTTTTTTCCCCCAGCTGACTAGCTCTTAGGTCTTTGATTTCTGCAGCAAGGATTTCTCTGGTATCTTCTGTGCTTTTCTCAAGCTCAGGTATTTGTATCATGACTTGATATATCTTGTTCAGATACATTGTTTATGTCTTTTGAGCAAGTCCTTGGCTGTGATTTCTTCTTGACCTCCTTTTGGGAAGAATTCCTCTAGTTATTTTGGCTCAGTTTCTGTGTTTTGCATGTCTTGAAAGCTTGTTATGTTTCCTGTACCTAAGAGTACTGCTATATTAAAACAGGTCTTACACTGTCCAGAATCTGGCACTTCAGGATGTATTTCTGGTCTATGCTCTGTGCACTGTGCTGTTGTTTTGTCTGCTCCTTCCCACTGGTATTGCTCTCCAGAGCTCCTCCTTGGTTGCAGTGGTGGAGTGTTTGAACCTTCAATGAGGTATGCTTTGATGGTTTGCAGAAGTAGCCCTGGAACAAAAATGGGGTGAAAAAAGGAGCAAAGGAAAGAGAACAAAACTTTTTATTTTGGTGAATTCCTCTTTTGTTTCCTTGCTTCAGAAGACATCTAATAGGAAAGTTCTGTGGCTAATGTGAAAAAGGTCACTCTGCATGTGCTGTTAGAATTTTTATGAAGTCAGATGTCATTTAAGTCTTTAATCCATTTTGAATTTTTTTGTGTGTATGCATTGGGTAAGAGACTGGTCCGTTTTAATTTGTATGCATTTAGCTGTCCAATTTTCCCAACCCCATTTGTTCAGCTTTGTCTCTATTTTTTTCTGCTTTGTTGAAGATTAATTGACTATACAGTTGTGGATTCAGTTGTCTGTTTTCTATTCTGTTACATTGATCTGTGTGTATTTTTGTGCAGTACCATACTGTCTTGGTCACTACAGCTTTGTAATATAACTCAGAGTCTAGAATTGTGATGCTTCCAGTTTTAGCTTTGCTTTTCTGGTTTCAAGTTTGCTTTGGCTATTTGGCTTTTTTCATGGTTCCATACAAATTTCAGGATTGTTTGAGCTCTGTGGAAAATGGTGGTGGTATTTTCATAGGGATTGAAATAAACGTATAGATTGCATTGAGTAATGTGGACATTGTAATATTTGTTCTTCCAATCCATGAGCATGGAATGTCTTTCCTTTTTTTTTCTTTTTATTAAAATTTTCTTTTTTTTAACGTTTATTTATTTTTGGGACAGAGAGAGACAGAGCATGAACGGGGGAGGGGCAGAGAGAGAGGGAGACACAGAATCCGAAGCAGGCTCCAGGCCCTGAGCCGTCAGCACAGATCCTGACGCGGGGCTCGAACTCACGGACCGCGAGATCGTGACCTGGCTGAAGTCGGACGCTTAAGCGACTGCGCCACCCAGGCGCCCCTGTCTTTCCATTTTTTGTGTCCTCTTCAAAGTCTTTCATCAGTGTTGTATTTTTCAGAGTAGAGATCTTTCACCTCTTTGCTCAGATTTATTTCTAGATATGTTATAGTTTTGGTGCTATTATAAATGGGACTGATTCCTTAATTTCTCTTTCTGTTGCTTCATTATTGGTGAATAGCAATGCAACAGATTTCTGTACATTGATTTTTGTATCCTGTAACTTTGCTGTAGTGTTACGTCACATCTACAGTTTTTGATGGAGTATTTTGTTTTCTCGTAAGAGTTTCGTGTCATTGTAAATAGTGAAAGTTTGAGTTCTTTAATGATTTCGGTATCTTTTAGTTGTGTAATTGGTGAGGCTAGGACTTCCAGTACCATTTTAAATAACACTGATGAGAGTCAACACGACTGTCTTATTCCTGACCATAGGGGAAAAGCTGTCTGTTTTTCTCCATTCAGGGTGATATGAGCTATAAGTCTTTTGTATTGTCCTTTATGATGTTATGTTCCCTCTGTCCTTAGTTTGTTGAGGATTTTTGTCATGAATGGGTGTTGTACTTTGTCAAATACTTTTTCTTCATCTATTGAAATAATCATCTTATTCTTTCTTTTATTACTATGGTATATAATATTGATTGATTTGCATATATTGAACTAAAAACTAACTTGCAGTGTTGGTTACATTTACCTTTAAGGAGTCGCCTGGCTGGGTCAGTTGGGGGATCATGCAGCTCTTGATCTCAGGGTTGTGAATTCATACCCAATATTGGGTGTGGAGAGTTCTTAAAAGTAAAATGTTAAAAAAATACACTTATTCTGAAGTATTTTGTTTTTTGGTGCTATTGTAAATGAGATTGTTTTCTTTGAAAGTTTTTCAGCTAGTTTATAGCTAGTGTGTAGAGAGACACACTGAGTTTTGTCTTTTGATTTTGTATCCAGTTACTTCACTGTATGCATTTTTCTGTGTCCGTTTTTATAGATTGAATCTGATCATATGTTGATTTTTTTTGTTTTTATATATTTTCTAATTAAATCTTGTGATCCTTTATACAAATGTATCATTTTTATGTTCATTATCTTGTTTTAACTTCATATAAACCCCAAATATGGAGAGAGAGTAGTTATTAAATTCCTTTTATGGACAATGAAACCAGAATCTTAAAGGTTTGTTTTTCTAACTGTAAACTAATAGCCAGGACCAGCTCTTCTAATCTTACCTTTTTGGGAATAATTTTGTGCCCTTGCTGTCCAGAAATTACACCAGCATATGGAAGCGTATTAGAAATGCAGAGTGATAGACCAGTCTCATATTTGCTGACTCTGAATTAGTATTTTAACAGAATCCCTGTGTGTTTTGTATGTACATTGCTGTTTGTGAAGTGTTGGTTTATAGCACACTGCAGTTGCAGCACTGTGATTATTTTATTTTATTTTATTTTATTTTATTTTATTTTATTTTATTTTATTTTATTTTATTTTATTTTATTTTATTTTATTTTATTTTATTTTATTTTATTTTTAATATGGAATTTATTGTCAAGTTGGTTTCCATACAACACTCAGTGCTCATCCCAACAGGTGCTCTCTTCAGTGCCCATCACCCACCATCCCTTCCCTCCCACCCCCCATCAATCCTCAGTTTATTCTCAGTTTTTAAGAGTCTCTTAAGGTTTGCCTCCCTCCCTCTCTAACCTTTTTTTTCCCTTCCCTTACCCCATGGTCTTCTGTCAAGTTTCTCAGGATCCACATAAGAGTGAAAACATATGGTATCTTTCTTTCTTTCACTGACTTATTTCACTGAGCATAACACTCTCCAGTTCTATCCACGTTGCTACCCAAGGCCATATTTCATTCTTTCTCATTGTCAAGTAGTATTTTCCATTGTGTATATAAACCACAATTTATTTATCCATTCATCAGTTGATGGACATTTAGGCTCCTTCCACAATTTGGCTATTGTCGAAAGTGCTGCTATAAACATTGGGGTACAAGTGCCCCTATGCATCAGCACTCCTGTATCCCTTGGGTCAGTTCCTAGCAGTGCTATTGCTGGGTCATAGGGTAGATCTATTTTTAATTTTTTGAGGAACCTCCACACTGTTTTCCAGAGCAGTTGCACCAGTTTGCATTCCCACCAACAGCAGCACTGTGATAATTTTAGTTGCCTTTCTTCAGGTATCTTTTAGGTAATTGTAAACTTTCAAACTCTTATTTTCTCTCTAAATGAATCGATTCTTTAAAATAATGAAGTGTGGGAGGCGCCTGGGTGGCGCAGTCGGTTAAGCGTCCGACTTCAGCCAGGTCACGATCTCTCGGTCCGGGAGTTCGAGCCCCGCGTCAGGCTCTGGGCTGACGGCTCGGAGCCTGGAGTCTGTTTCCGATTCTGTGTCTCCCTCTCTCTCTGCCCCTCGCCCGTTCATGCTCTGTCTCTCTCTGTCCCAAAAATAAATAAACGTTGAAAAAAAAATTTAAAAAAAAATAAAATAATGAAGTGTGGGGCGCCTGGGTGGCTGAGTCGGTTAAGCGGCCGACTTCGCTCAGGTCATGATCTCGCAATCCGTGAGTTCCAGCCCCGCGTCGGGCTCTGTGCTGACAGCTCAGAGCCTGGAGCCTGTTTCAGATTCTGTGTCTCCCTCTCTCTGACCCTACCCTGTTCATGCTCTGTCTTTCTCTCTCTCTGAAAAATAAATAAACGTTAAAAAATAAAATAAAAATTGGGGCGCCTGGGTGGCACAGTCGGTTAAGCGTCCGACTTCAGCCAGGTCACGATCTCGCGGTCCGTGAGTTCGAGCCCCTCGTCGGGCTCTGGGCTGATGGCTCAGAGCCTGGAGCCTGTTTCTGATTCTGTGTCTCCCTCTCTCTCTCTGACCCTCCCCCGTTCATGCTCTGTCTCTCTCTGTCCCAAAAATAAATAAACGTTGAAAAAAAAATTAAAAAAAATAAAATAAAATAAAATAAAATAATGAAGTGTAAACATATCAAAATTACACTAATAATGTAATAATAATAATTATGTCCCTGATACAATAGTTATATAATAACTATTTTGTATTAGAAACTCCCAAAGAGGTTTTTAAATACAGAATTTTGGACTTTATCTCAGGTATGTCAATTTTTAGGAGTCATAGTTATCTTTTTAAAACTCTACAAGTGATTCTCCTAAGTAAGGTATCCTAAGAATGACTAAATAAAGAAACGTATGTTGATTCTTACATAATTATACCACTTTCTGGTTTGAAGTGCAGTGTTTGATCTTTAAAAGGATCATATTACACCTTCTCTCCCTCTCTGTCTCTCTCTCTCTTGCTCTTTTTTTTTTTTACTTTTTTTTCTTTTATCTCTCTTACTAAAGTGAATATTAGGCTGTAAATCATTGTTTAGTCATGCATGTAAACTTCTTTCTACCTGTTTAAAGCCAAGAATTTTTTTTAAGAAAGTAAGTAGGGAGTAGGTGAAGAAAAGCAGAGTCTAAAACAACAGTGAGCTTTTTATCTTAATGTGCTAATTTGAAACTAATTGTGGGTATAATCAGTGTGGGAAAATTAATTTTGGTATAATTAGTTAAAAGTTATTTGTTTATTTCTAAGGATAACAAAGCTGATGTAATTTTAAAATACAATGCAGATGAAGCTAGAAGTTTGAAGGCATATGGCGAGCTTCCAGAACACGGTAATGTCAAAGTTACTGTATTTTGCTGTCTTACGAGATTATTGTTGGCATTTACATGAAACAGTTTGATGGAATTTTCTCTTGTTTGTATATTGTTTGGGTATGTAGTTATTATGAAATTTATTTTTATTGTGTTTGTTATACTAAATATTAATAAGTGTAATAATTTATAAGCCCTGTTGTATAATAAATAATACATTGTGAGAGGATTTTAGCAATTTTCAAGAAATTGCTAGTTTTTAACTAGATGGGGCAAATAATTAAGATCTTGGTACTGATTTTTATAGAAAACAATGGTCAATTCTTCTTAGCATGATAGTCTTCTGTAGTGTTGTGTGTGTTTTAGGAGACATTTCTTTTTTTTTTTTTTTTTTTAGGAGACATTTCTTTTTAAAGGCAAACCTATTGTATTCTCCTTGTAGTAAACTTAAAGCGATCATAATATCAAAGAGAAAACAAACTTTTTGCTAAGCTCTCCCAGGAAAGACCAAATATAGAAACGTATGTTGATTCTTACATAATTATACCACTTTTCGGTTTGAAGTGCAGTGTTTGATCTAAAAAGGATCATATTACACCTTCTGTCTCTCTCTGTCTCTCTTTTGATATCATACTATCAAAGAGAAAACAAACTTTTTGCTAAGCTCAGTTTTCACTTGGGAACTATTTTCTTTTATATGTTTTACTCTATTGAATTTTATCATGAAAACGCAAGATTTTTCCATAAGCCTGAAGTTTCTGATGAAATTATTTGCATTTTAAAAGTGCTAAACTCTTATTGCTTAGGGATAAAAATGATTTAATTAACTCTTTGACAGGTTTGGTAAGTCTAATAGTTGAGAGACTAGCTGTTCTTAGGAGAACTTTATGTATGCTGACAGTAAGCTCCTAGCCTGTTTCAAACTCCTTGAAAAATAAAACACAGAAAAGCTCCTTGAAGCATACTTGGGAAATATATAACTACTAAGTGTAATTAGATCCTGCCTACTTTATTTACTCTACAGTTTTGAAGAAAATAAAAGTACACACATACACCTTTCATTGTAATGACTTAGCATTGAACTTCTTATTTCATTGTGGATTTTCTCTGTGTGATGGGTTGTTCCACACAAGTTAGCAGTATTTTTCGTGTAATGAAATGTTGGTTGAATTGAAATACCACTTCTAAGAATCTTTTTCTAATATAGTTTGTATTTTATATCAGGCTGCTGCTTCTTTTTTTCTTTTTTTCTTTTCTTTTTTTTTTTTTTTTTTTTTATTTATGTGTCAGCAGGGGGAGTGTTGAGAGAGGGGGAGTTGGAAAATCCCCCTGGGGCTTCATCTCACAACCACAGTATCAAGAGCTAAGCTCTTATCAGGAGTCAGAGGCTTAACCAACTGAGCCCCCCAAGTGCCCCAGACTTGTTTCTTTTTATAGACAGTTTATCTAATAACATCATGAATATATGTATATGAGTATATTAATTATTGTCTTCAGCTAAAATCAATGAAACAGATACGTTTGGTCCTGGAGATGATGATGAAATCCAGTTTGATGATATTGGAGATGACGATGAAGACATTGATGATGTAAGTAGTGGATAAAACCTTGTGTTCATTATTTCTTTTATTTATGAATTACATACAAAGAAACCTTTAATCTGGGAATGTTGAACACTTAAATTCGGTATCTTGTTGAGATCACTCCTTTCATTTGAGTGTTCATTCATGTTCTGAAACCATCTAGTTAAACATTTCTTTTCTCTGAGAAACCTTACAGGCCTTTGAAGCATTTCTTTCTGAAAAGAGCAATATTATTTCCTCTAACATAGATACTTCATGATGATAACTTGCTTTCATGAGAGGTAACTATTAAGAAATGTAGCAGTTTTGAGAATGTACCTTCTCCTAGATGAAATACTAGTATGTAAAAAGAAGAGTCTTGTTTGAGCCAGCTTGCTCAAGCATTCAAATTGCAATATACTCCGTGCTCGCTTCGGCAGCACATATACAAATTGCAATATACTTCAAACCGGAGGTCTGTTGTCAACTTACGTATTGGGATTACAATTTTACCACGTATCAGTGTTTTGTGGAACGTGGTTATTTCTCTTAGTAATAAAGCAGTTAGAGCCATAAAAGTAATGAATGCCTCACTGTTTTGCTGTTACTGTATGTAAATAAAATTCATCGTGAGTTTCTTGGCATGTGTGGATGAAATAATTGGGATGGTGATATATCTTAGATTTCTATCAGGCTTAGACTTTTTTCTTTTTTAATACCTCTGCAATAAAAAAGTAATTCAGAGACCACAAATCCAAAAATATTAGTGTTAAGTCTTGGATTTAATACTTGGAATTTAAAAATGTGTAGAGCATTTATTCCTGACAAATACTGTGCAGCACAATTAGTAGAGTTGTTCAAAAATACAAAGCCAGTCTTTGGTAAGTGTAAGTCGAGCACCACACATGATGCTGATGCTGCTGTCACGTTGGTAATCATTGATCTAGATCGGGGATTTCCAAATCTTTTAATCACCAACAAAGCCCTTTATTTTATTAAGAGCATTTTTAGACATTCAGAGAAGTTGGAAGTTTTTGAAGTGAAATGAACGCCTTTACATATAGTACCAAGATTAGACAATTTACATTCTTCTATACTTGATCTACCAGACCAGTCCTTCTATTCAGCTACAGATCCATATTATTTTTTAATATATTTCCAAATCATTTAGATTATTCCACGAATTGAAGAAAATTGAGTACATACCTCCAGTGTAGCTTTTTACCAGATTTTTTTTTTACCATGTATTTATGCAGTTTTAAACATACAGTACTATTTAATGAAAGTTGTATACATTTTAGGGGCACCTGGGTGGCTCAGTTGGTTATGCGTCCGATCTCTCAGTTCGTGGGTTCGAGCCCCACATTGGGCTCTGTGCTGATGGCTCAGAGCCTGGCGCCTGCCTCAGATTTTGTGTCTCCCTGTCTCTCTGCTCCTCCCCTGCTCATGCTCTCTCTTTGTCTCTCAATAATAAATAAACGTTTAAAAAATTTTTTTAGAGTTGTATACATTTTAAAACATACCTAGAAGTAGGAAATAAAAAAGGACGAAGAAGCAAATATTGTTAAAATTTTCTTTATGTACCTTATTTGTGGACCATGAGCCAGAGTATTCTTACGACTAAATTAATCCTCTGACAGTAGGGTGATTATTTTCTGTGCCAAAACTTAATGTAACAATTGCATTGTGCATTAAGGACAGACATGAACTTTTTGACAGCTGAGTTAGGTTCAAAGGCTAGGTAGGAGCTGAAGTAGAAGTGTATGTGAACATGAAGAGGATATTTTGGCTTAGGACCAGACTTTCCTAATTTTTAATTTTTAAGGTACTTATAATTTAATTTTTAATATCATTTAATTTTTAAGGCGCTTATACTTTCACATGTGACAGTGTTCCCACTCTCAAAATGTAAGATCTCAAGTCACCAGCATGAAAATAAAGAAGGAGATTGTAAATGTCATTGAGAATAATTTGCATAACATAACATTCTCAGAGAGTTCATAATGACTGCAACAGACAGGAATTGAGAAATACCTAGTATATAAAATTTTTCATTCCAAGGCTTTATTTTGCAGATAGTATAAAGGGTCCTTATTATGCAGTAGACTATTTATTGTATTATAAGAATTAGTTTTCAGTGGATTTCATGTTTTTTTTTCACTTACAGATCTAAATTGAACATGGTTTCTGAGGATTGTTCTGCAATTTGGATTTTGGCTATCACCTGTTAAAAGAAGACTAAAACATCATTTAGTATGAATGTATTTGGTTAAGACATGCTGATTTATTTTCATTGTTTAAAAGTATTATATTTCTCTAAAAACTGATTTAGCTGAATTATTTAAGTGAAATTTTATTGTTTGGATATAATGGAACTTAGGGGGCAAAGACTATAATACCTGCTGTTAAACAGTAGAGAGAAACGAAGAAGAAATGTCTTTTCCACTGTGACTATTTTATTCTAGTTAATAGGTGTTTTGAATAAATTGCCTTACCATCATAGGTTTCGGTAAACCATGTTCCAGCTAGTATGTTAACAGAATCTTTATGTATATTCGAGTTACCTAGATGTTCTGTAAGATTTTTGATATAATTTAAGGAAGGTGGAAGTCCACACTTAAAGTCAAGAAAGGGGGCTATTTTCATATTTACGTAGCCATATGTATTTCATTCTAAGCTTGATAACTTACACATTACTTTCATCATTTTATGTTGCCACCATCATAAAAGAAAAAGCGTTTCCAAATTGCAGTTTTAGGACACCAGTTTAAATAACATTTTTCAATTTGTAATGTTAGTAGTTGCAAAAATTCAGGGCTAGGAAACCTGGTTATCTTTATATTTGAAGTATTGACATATAAGTTGGTAGTGTTTTTACTTAATATTTATAGAAAATTTTTCAAGTAAGATAGCTCTGATTGTGAAATAAGTAGGATATTTCTTACACAGGAAAGGTTATGTTAACATATGTGATTTATTGTCAGAGTCATATGCATTGTAACTCATAATTTTGGACTTTATGAGCAATTAAATTACAATGTATAATGAAAAACTAATTTTATAATAACTTCCATAAGGTAAGTTTTTCTTACACTATCCCTTAGCTGGGGTAACGGGAACCACCACTGAGAAATATAGTAAAATGTGTTGTTGAGTGTGTTTTTCCTCGCTTTGTTATTGGTGTATTTTATTTTATGTAGCAACTTCTGTGTGTATTTTAGTAGGAGTTTAGACCGTAATCTTTCTATTTGACCTTCTGTTTATTTCAGAGTTATCAACTGTAATAAGGTGAAATTAAAAGCGAGGCTAGTTACCACTACCACTGTTAAAGCTTACACCACATTAATGGAAAGGATTCATCGGGTAGTTTGTAAAGCATAGTTATTTTCCTGAGGATTTTTTAGCAATGAGTAAATACACTTTCACCTGGTTTCAACATTATAAATCTAACAAATAGAGAGGAGAATAAACTTTCATATTGTTTCATCTCACTTTGCCATAATTTTACTTCCTAAATGTTACAACTTGAGCCAAATCTGATGCCAGAATACATACATAGTTAAATCTAAGAATAAGAAATGAAAATGCACAAATGTAGGTCATGGTTCTTTTCTGTGAAGTTCCTGAACATTTATCTAGGTGGAATGTGTCTGAGACTGAGGAATTGTTTTTAATAGTTTAAAGAAAATATCTTTGAAGAATTGAGTTACGAATTGTCTTCCAAGTAAATCAAAACTTGCCTGATAAATGTAGCCGTTTATACGTAAAAGGATGCTATTGAATTTACATATTCCTCAACATTCTGCCAGGAATGTCAGCACCTCCATATGTGATGCAGTTTGTGTTAAGTAGAGAGCCACTCAAAACATCTTTTTTCTTACTTGTTCCTGTAACAAATATAGTTTGTCTAAAGATTTTCCTTATGTAAATTACACTAATATTTGCTAGTGTTTGCTAGTTGTTATGGTCTGATTGTGCAATCCTTAAAATTCTTCTGTTGAAACCTTAACATGGTTAAGATGATGATGGTATTAGGAAGAGTGGCCTTTAGGAGGTAATTAGGGTCAGTGTTAGAAAGAAAGTTTCAGAAGGCGCTCAGCAGAACACAAACAGGAACGACTGGCATGTGCATCCTGGACTTCCAGTATTCACAGCTGTGAGAAAGAAAATTCTGCTGTCATAAGCCATCCAGTCTGTAGGATTTTGTTATACCCTGAAAAGACCAAGATTCTGGTGATACATACTTTCTTGCTTGCCGGTCAGGAACAGTCCAGCTTAATGTTTCATCTTGAAGAATACAGAATCATAATTAAACTGTTAGTTGGATTAAAGTTGTAGCTCAGGTACAGGATTCCATGAAAGAGTTTTCCATTTTTTTGTGATGTGTTCTTGATGAATTTTGTTTTATAAACCTATCTTTCATCTAGACTATACAAATTGTCAGCATACAACTTCAAAGTACTCACATAATACTTTTTATTTTTGTAGGCTCAGTAGTAGTTCCCCATTTTATTTCTGACTTTAGAAATTTGAGTCTTAGTTCTTTTTTCTTAGTCCATACAGCTAAAGGTTAGTCAGCTTTACTGACCTTTAAAAAAATGTTTATTTACTTTTGAGAGAGAGAGAGAGAGAGAGAGAGAGAGACACTGAGCACAAGGTGGGGAGGGGCAGAGAGAGGGAGACGCAGATCCTGAAGCAGGGTCCAGGCTCTGAGCTGTCAGCATGAACCGTGAGATCTTGACCTGAACCCAACTCAGATGATTAACTGACTAGGCTACCCAGGTGCCCCAGCTGATCTTTTTGAAAACCAACTTTTGGTTTCAGTGATTTTCTCTATTAGTTTTTTTCTCTTTCACTTAACGTCTAATGTTTATTTTCTTCTTTGTAGCTTTAGGTTTTTCTTTTTCTGGTTAGTTAATGTATAAAATTAGATCATTGATATGGACCTTTTCTGCTTATTATGTTAAGTATTTACAACTAAATTTTCCCCCTTTTACTGAGTTTGCTGTGGCTTGTATGCTGTATTTTCACTTTAATTTGTTATTAAGTATTTTATGTTGTGATTTGTACTTTGATCCTTTGGTCGTTTGTGTGTGTGTGTGTGTGTGTGTGTGAAGTATTATGACTTTCTTAGTGTTTATTTTTATTGTTTTTGTTAGAGAGTGCACACACATGGGGGAGGGACAGAGAGAAGGGGGAACAGAGGGTCTGAAGCAGCTCTTACCTGACAGCAGCAAGCCTGGTGTGGTGCTTGAGGCCAACGTGGGTCTTCATTCCACTAACCCTGAGATCATGACCTAAGCCCAACTTGGAGCCTCAGTGGACTGACTGAACCATTCAGGTGCCCTAATCCTTTGGTAGTTTAATAGCATGTTGTTTAACTTCCACAATTTTGGTATGCAGGACTCTGTATTATAAAATAGTCAAATATCATGTTATATAATTACCATTTATTTTGTTTGCATCTGAGGTTCTTCTATATGTGTATTCATTTCAATACAATATTTAAGGCGCTATCAACCTCATCTAATTCAACACAGATTTAACTTGAAGATGGAATTCTCTAAGTTGCTTAAATTTCCTTTGTACAATGACTACGAATGTTCAAGTGTTCTGTAATCTTAGTAGTAGTTTAGCGTTTAAATGTTGATAGCTCTGGTCATTTTATTCTCTTGTCCTTAACATACCTTTTTGCCATAGTTTTTTGATACCAACTTAAATAAGATGTGTTCTTTCCTATTATATAGTTGGAGTAATAAAGTCAGATGCAAACTATTTGCAATTCAAAAATATTAGGGGCGCCTGGGTAGCTCAGTTGGTGGAGCGTCTGACTTTGGCTCAGGTGTTGATCTCACGGTTTGTGAGTTTGAGCCCCATGTCAGGTTCTGTGCTGAGAGCGCAGAGCCTGGAGCCTGCTTTGGATTCTGTGTGTGTCTCTCTCTCCCTGCCTCTCCCCTGCTCATGTTCATGCTCTGTCTTTTTCAACTCTCAAAAACAAATAAGAACATTAAAAAATGAAAAAATAAAGTATTAAACAGCTCCTGCATCAGTTGGCTGTTTTTTGGTTTTTGATTTACAGGATCGTCTGTTGTTCATACTTCAAACGACTTGCTTTTTTTAAGTTTATTTATTTATTTTTTTAGAGAGAAACAGTGCAATTGGGGGAGGGAGGAAAAGAGAGAAAGAGAGAGAATCCCAAGAATCCCATGAGATCATGATCTGAGCCAAAATGAAGAGTTGGATGCTTAACTGACTGAGCCACCCAGGTTTCCCAGGTCATTCGTTTCTAATGAGAAACTGACAATCCTAAATTACTAAAATCAAAATACTATTTTAAATCAGTCAATATATATGTTAAGGTCTGTTAGTGAAATGTATATTTTGGCCAACTCTTTATAACTTTTATCAGGACAGTCCTTTTCAGTATGTAAAGTTTTGCTCTGTTTACGTGGAGGGTCACAAAATAGGAAGAAAATCAGAGTAAAAGTCCTGTTGCTAACTTAAGATACTAGGTTGTTAGGTAGAGATTCAGTTGGATTTTCAAAGGTCCAAATAGGTTTTACCTTCTCTTTGACCCACCTACTAGATAACTGATAGAGATTTTATTTCTTTTATTTCTTCTTCCAAGATTTTATTCAAATTCTAGCTAACTAACACAGCGTAATGCTTATTTTTGAGAGAGAGAGAGAGCCCGAGAGGGAGAGGGGCAGAAAGAAAGGGAGAGCAAGAATCCCAGGCAGGCTCCAGGCTGTCAGCACAGACCCTGACTAGGGTCTGTGAGATCATGATCTGAGCTGCAATCTAGAGTCGGATGCTTAACTGCCTGAGCCTCTTTCTTTCCCTCCCTCTGCCTCTCCCTCTCCCTCTCCCTCTGCCTCTGCCTCTGCCTCTCCCTCTGCCTCTGCCTCTGCCTCTCCCTCTACCTCTGCCTCTGCCTCTCCCTCTGCCTCTCCCTCTGCCTCTGCCTCTCCCTCTGCCTCTGCCTCTGCCTCTCCCTCTCCCTCTCCTTCTCCCTCTCTCCCTTCTCCCTCTCTCCCTCCCTTCCACAGTTTTTTTGACAAATAGTTCCTTTTTTATTTTTGAAGGTTAGTTGACATACATGTTATATTCGTTTCAGATATATTATTCAGTATGATATTTCAACAATTCTATTAATTACTCTATAATCACAATCTGTCACCATGCAATGTTATTGCAATATTTTTACTATATTCCATATTGGGTATTTTCACCCAAGTGACTTTATTCTATAATTGGAAGTTTGTACCTCTTAATCCCCTTGACCTATTTCACTCCTCCTCCTCCCTACCCCCTCCCAACTTCTCTTCTTGACATCAAGAGTTTGTTCTGTATATTTTATTGTTCCTTTGGTTTTGGTTTTGGGTGGTACTTGTTTTGTTTCCGTATATAAGTGAAACCATGTGGTATTTATCTTGTGCTTTCTGAATTCTTTCATTTAGCATAAGAGCCTCTATTCTATGTCCATAACTGTTTCTGGAAATGAAAATGGCAAACATTTTTTTTTTGTTGCTGAGTAATACTCAGTTGTGTGTTTATGGCATATATATGGTTACCCACATATATATAACATTTAAACATTTTTGAATATAATTGACATGCAATGTGACATTAGTTTCAAATGGAGAACACAGTGATTCAACAATTCCATATGTTATGCTATGCTTACCACAAGTGCAGTTACTATCTGTCACTATATAACTGTGTTCTTTTTGTTGTGCCTTTCATGCCTCTGGCTTACTTATTCCATAACTGAAAGCCTGTGCCTCCCACTGCCCTTCTCTTACTTTCCACAATCACTATCCCATCCCCTTTTGTAACCGTCAGTTTTATTCTATGTTTGTCGGTCTGGTTGTGCCTTTTGCTTATTAATTTTTGTTTTTTGGAGCCCACATATAAGTGAAGTCATACGGTATTTTCATTTTCTGTCTGATTTGTTTCACTTACCATAATACCCTAGGTCTAGGTCCATATTGTCATAAATGTCAGGATTCCACATCCTTTTTCGTGTGTGGCTGGATATATGTATCACTTCTTTATCTATTTATCTATTGATAGACATTAGAATCCTTCCTTATCTTTTCTATTTTAAGTAATGCTGCAATAAACATAATGGTGAATATATCTTTAAATTTTTTTTTATTTTCAGTACATTAAATTAACTCATAAAAACATTCTAAAAGTGTACAATTTTGCCTTCTTAAAAAAATACTAAAAAAAAATTTAAAACCCCCAAAAGAATCTTGGCATTTGTAATTCAAAATCAGATTACCAGAATATTAAATATTTTAAAAAACTATGTCTTTTAAAAATATTTATAAAGTTACGTTCAGTTTTGTGGAATTGTCATGAAAGAATGGCTCAAAACTGGGAATGTTCCTTCATTCCTACAAATAAAACCTGACCAATACAATCTGTGAAGATTCTTGAATACATGAGGTGTTCAATGTGAGTATCAAAGCCTTCACCTTCCTTCATGTAAGAACTTAGTGCATATGAGGGGTTGGTTGTAGTTCCTGGGGCTGACTGACGGTGCATTGAGCTTTCCTCCACCTAGAACAGTGTAGCAAAAACAGTTGGACCTTTGGGCTCAAACTCCAAGTATGTGCTTTGGAGAGCATTGTTAAAGACTTTTTTTCATTCAGAACTTTGGGACTTTGAAAATTGAGCATCTTCAGAACCCATGGTTTTAAACGTCACCTGACTCATTCTTTGGGAGTAATCTGCATTTTGGGAAGGACATCCACCTGCTCAGTTTCCACAGGTCCATCCTCTGGGAAGGAGACAGGTTCCCTTTTAGACCTCAATATAAAAACTCAATATATATGCCATCAGTAACCATTATGTAAAACTGTCAAGGCATCAAATAACCCACCACAGAAGCAGGAAGACTACAAAATGATGAGGAGTGAGGAGAGCAACCTGAGTCCACTGGGCCAGCACTTTTCAGGGACACTGGAATGAGCCCAGAGCTCACGGGTTGGTCAGATCCAGATTGATTAGATCTGCCGGTGCTCCTACTGGTCTGCTGTGTGACACTGGGCAGAGCTGCTAGGCCGCCTGGCACCTCCACACATAGTATAGTGCAAACTAAGCTACAGTGACTTCTAGATAGTGAATTAAAACATTGAACCTACTACCTACCAAATTCACAAGCTGACTCTTGTAATCTTCTGGAGACTATAGGTGACGCTGGTTGTCGTTTATTTATTTTTATACCCAATCACATAAACTGCTTTGAAGAAAATAATTTTGTCTTTATTTAAAGAACTCTCATTTTGTCAGTGCTCTTAAGCAAGTATGAGTCTTATCATTTAAACACTTTCCAACTTTCAATATTACCATGAAATAAATATTAGAA
Source organism: Lynx canadensis (assembly GCF_007474595.2). Taxonomy (NCBI): domain Eukaryota; kingdom Metazoa; phylum Chordata; class Mammalia; order Carnivora; family Felidae; genus Lynx; species Lynx canadensis. The sequence goes on along the minus strand of NC_050200.1, from coordinate 1,052,344 downwards.
AAGGTAGAAAATGGGGGCGCCTGGGTGGCGCAGTCGGTTAAGCGTCCGACTTCAGCCAGGTCACGATCTCGCGGTCCGTGAGTTCGAGCCCCGCGTCGGGCTCTGGGCTGATGGCTCAGAGCCTGGAGCCTGTTTCCGATTCTGTGTCTCCCTCTCTCTCTGCCCCTCCCCCGTTCATGCTCTGTCTCTCTCTGTCCCAAAAATAAATAAATGTTGAAAAAAAAATTAAAAAAAAAAAAAAGAAAAGGTAGAAAATTGAGTGTTTTGCTAAGAAAAAAAAAAGTAGCAGTTTTTTTTTATCCCAACACTGTATTCTACTTCCATCTGTACTTTCCACTTCCCTCATTCTTAGAGACAAAAAGATGGCGTTAGAAACTTTGATATGTAACAGGCTACATAGAGAAAAGAGGTTACGTCACACCTATTTGGTTGCTACATTTAGAAACTGGTCCTGTGATTTTAACAAAATGACTAGGTAGTTGAAAGAATCCATCAGATCTGTGTTTCTGAGAAAATGAGCACATCTGAGGAAACGCAAAATGCTCTTTAGGCTCACTGACTTTAGTTGCTTTCAGAGAGAAATTTATCAGAGAAAATATTCTCACCAAATGTTCTCAAGTCCAAGTATGGAATTCACTTGGGAAGGAATCTCACAGATGAGAATTGTGAGAGTCCTGTGTATCTTACGTGTTTTACAGTTCTTACCTTGGAATGGCCACACTGAAGACATCATACCACACAGACCCTTTCAAAGACGATTGAGAATTTTTCTAAGACCTTTGATGACTAGTACACAGCCATACAATGTCTGGACTTGAAACACTTTGAACGTCATAATTTGAATCGAAGCTCCTGTTCTAACATTTTGTTGTATAGAACACCTCTGATATTTGTCAAAATAGGAGACACTTTCATTTCCCAATAGTGACCATTAAAACAAAAACCTTAAATATGATTTTTTTTCTTTTGTTATAAGTTCTTTTTAACAATTTTACTCTGTTGAAATAAGACTTACTTTAAGTAGTTGCTTAGCAAAAGCTTTTAAAGCTTGGCTTTTAGCACACATCCAGGCCACTCTAATGGCCTGAAGCAATACTAAAAACCATAAAAATCAGTGAACATTCCCAAGTTTTCCTTTCGCATTATATGACAAGTTCCAGGCTCATACTCTTTAAGGCAAAAGTGTGTCAGTTCTCATTACTTTGACATTTTGTAAGGTTTATAATTAAGAGGTCACTATATAACATCCCCCCCCAAAAGTTGTTATAAACATCACCATCACTTCAAAACTGTATTTAATACTGTGAACCAGGAAGAGAGGTAAGCATAAAGAGGCCTGTCTACTCTGCATCGCTCACAAATGAAACACTACTAAAATAGAATTCTAAAGAAAATTCTTCTGAAAGCTTTTCATAAAAATATGCGACAACATTGCTTTGGTTGCCCTGCATCCAGGAAACTAATCATAAAATTTGAACCCTCACATTACAATGCCTCAAATTCTATCTAGGGTATTCTTTTTTTTTTTTTTTAAATTTAATTAGCCAACATACAGTGCAATATTGTTTTCAGGAGTAGAATTCAGTGACTCATCACTTACAACACCCAGTGCTCATCACAAGTGCCCTCATTAATAACCATCACCCATGTAGTCCCTCACCAAATTACCTCCCTCCAGCAACCATCGGTTTGCTTCCTATTCTTGAGTCTCTTGTGGGTTGTTTCCCCCTCTCTTTTCCCCTCCCCATGCTCGTCTGTTTTGTCTCTTAAATTCCACGTGAGTGAAATCATATGGTATGTCTTTCTATGATTGACATTTTGCTTTCAAAATATGTGAAAGTTTTCATTTTTGGGGATGACTGAGTAATATTCCACTGTATACCTATCCACATCTTTATCCATTTACCACTCAATGGACATTTGAGCTCTCCATAGTTTGGCTATTGCTGATCGTGCTGCTGTAACTACTAGGGTACGTGTGCCCCTTCAAATCTATATTTTTGTATCTTTTGTGTAAATACCTGATAGTGGAATTTTTGCATCGTAGTGCTTTCAATTTTTTGAGGAACCTCCACACTGCTTTCCAGAGTGACTGCACCAGTTTGCATTCCCACTAACAGTGCAAGAGAGTTCCCCTTTTCTCCACAGTTGTCAACAGCCGTTGTTTCCTGAGTTGTTTATTTTAGCCATTCTGACAGGTGTGAGGTGGTATCTCAGTGTGGTTTTGATTATTATTTCCCTGATGATGAGTGACATTGAGCATCTTCTCATGTGTCTATTAGCCGTCTGTATTTCTTCCGTTATTGTTATAAACTTTCCTCTCAGAAATGCTGTTGCTGCCTACCAACTATTTTGGACCATTATATTTTTATTTTCATTTTTTCCACGTTATTTTTCATTTCTTCTTTGATTTCTTCATTGACTCATTCATTCTTTAGCAGCATTTCATTTAACCTCCATATAATTGTGTTCCTTCCAAGTTTTTCTTGTGGTTGATTTCTACTTTCATAGTACTGTTATCAAAAATGATGCATGATAGGACTTTAATCTTTTTTAATTTGTTGAGACTTGCTTTGTGGCCTACTATATGATCTAGTCCAAAGAATGTTCCATGTGCACTTGAAAAGAATATGTATTCTGCTGTTTTATGATGGAATGTTCCGATTATATCTGTTTAGTCCATCGGGTCCAGTGTGTCATTCAAAGCCATTGTTTCCTTATTTATTTTCTGTTAGATGATCTGTCCATTGATAGAAATGGGGTGTTGAAGTTCCCTACTCTTATTGTATTACTATTGATTAGTTCCTTTATGTTTGTTGTTGTTTTATATATTTGGGTGGTCCCATGTTGAGGGGCAGGATTGTTTACAACTGTTAGAACTTCTTGTCAGCCCTGTCACTGCAGAGCCTGGCCCAGGGCTTGATATCATGAATCTTAAGATCGTGGCCTAAGCTGAAACCAAATTTCAGACGCTGAATGTACTGAGGCACACAGGCGCCCCTTTGGGTACTTTATTCAAATTAATTTGTAATAGAGTTATTTTTATTTGGCTTAAAAACAAGCTCTTTGGGGCACTGGGTGGCTCAGTCATTTAAGTGTCCAACTTCAGCTCAGGTCATGATCTCACTGACAGTTCCAAACCTGCTTGGGAGTCTCTCTCTCTCTCTCTCTCTCTCTCTCTCTCTCTCTCTCTCTCTCTCTCTCTCTGTCTCTCTCTCTCTGTCTCTCAAAAAAAAAAAAAGGCTTTTCTAATTTAGTATTTTTAGACTGGCAGAAATATTGGTGCTAACCAAAATATTTGTTAAGTTTATGTGACTAGGGTTAATTGACAGTAAAAAAAAAAAAAAATCATAAAATTCACTTTAAGTTTATAAAGTATGCCTTTAGATTTGCCAGCATTAAGCATAATACAGACATACAACTTTTATTCCATATGGGCTTAATAAGTAAGTTCATGTTATTATTTCTGTTACAAAATTTGCAAACAAGAAAAATAACTCAGTATGATGACTTTAAAAAAATGTTTTATGATATTTTCATGAGTAATCCAAATACATTAAAAAATAAAAGCCAGGGATTTAGAGAGGTGTAAGTGGAATGAGATTTCTGGTGAAATTTTCAGCAATGGTTACATTTTATGGCATGTATAGTGAAATGGTTTCCTTAAATCTTTTTGCTAACTTGAAACTTTAAAGTTTGCTAAGTTAAATTGTGGATAGTCATTGAGTATCTAGATCATTTTCAGATAGGATAGAGTAATGGACCGTTAATAATTGAACATAGGTTTATCTAGTTTTGGCTTTCTATAACAGAGAAATTGAATATATTAGTAAACATTTTCCATGGAACAAGGAAATATTTACTAAGAGGAATAACATGCTTCTGCAATTTATAATGTACTTATAAGTTTGACAATGCTAGTGTAAAGATGCTAGTGTAAAATGCTAGTGTAAAAGACATCCCACAATTGCCTGCTAGGCATTTCACTAGAAATTAAGGATTTTAAGGGTTAAGAATTCTAGTAAATATGTGTAATAATATAAACTACTTAGAAATAATAAGGGTGAAAGGAAACAATTGTTTATGAAAACTAGGCAAGGAAATAAAATAAGTAATTGTTCCAGAATGAGAAAAAATGTAAAAGACAAAAATCTAAATGGATGTAAAAAAAAGTTGTAAGCAGTTTGTGGAACAGCAATCTAGGGAAGGAAACTTTATGTAACATCAAACTCTCTAATAGGGGATGGATTTATTTGTTGCTTTTCAAATAAGTTTTAAGAGGGGCACCTGGGTGGCTCAGTCTGTTAAGCGTCCAACTTTGGCTCAGGTCATGGTCTCGCGGTTTGGGAGTTCGAGTCCAGCGTGGGGCTCTGTGCTGACAGCTCAGAGCCTGGATCCTGCTTGGGATTCTGTGTCTCCCTCTATCTCTGCCTCTCCCCTGCTTGTGCTCTCATTGATACAATGTTGACACAGTGTTTAATGATATGATAAATCCCTAATTCTCTCAGCCAAACACAAATCCATGTGGTTTTGTTTTGGAGCTTTGTCTGTCTCAAAGGTGATACTTACCAAATGGAAGAGTGTGGACGTGGGAGTATAAAAAAGTTCAAGATTCAAGCCTTCGTTCTCACTTAGATGGCCACTTCTTGTAGTACCTTGGATTAATGACTTAAATTCTCAGAACTTTACTTTTAGATTAGTTTAAGAAAGTGGGAGTAATAATTCCAATTTTATGCAGTTGTGTTTGGAGGACTGCACATGCAAGGGCACTCACTGGTCTTGACACATCAACAAAAGCTAGAACATGAAGAACTGATGAAGCAAAATAAATCAAACTGGGTTTTTGTATTTAAGTGACACAAAAGGAGATTAGTGTAATTAGGACACCTGGCAGAAACTCTCACCACATCCTCTAAGATGGAAAGTAGTGTGCTGCTTGTTAGACTCCAAAACTCACTAGTTGATGCAGGACGGTGTAGCTGAAATGATCTTTATATAAATAAAGTTAACTTTAAGTCCTGTCTGACTATGTGTTGGGGACCACCTCATCTGGGACAGGAGCTTTTTGTCAATCTCAGGCCCTCACAAGCAACAACATATTTAAATGATGAATTATATCGAGGTATATTCCAAGTCCTCGACCATCATACTTAGACTTTCAGGGTGCTATAGACTGATGGTCAATTTCCTGAGGTGTCTAGGAGTGGAGAAGGGGATGGGAGCTCATGTTCCCATACATTTAATCTACTCGCCTTGGGACTTTTGCAGCATCGTGAAATGATGTGAGATGTGAAAAGTGCATGCCTGCCTGGCCTAAGACAACTGCTTTTACTCTTCAAAAAAGAAAATCTATCACGTAGAGGGGCCAGACCCGGATTGACCAGTGTAATTTGCAGAGGTTGGAGTTTATTTTGCCAAATTATTTGTTACATTTCCTGATACATAGTGATAGTTTTGGAGTAAATGCTTTTTCTAAAAGGTAACCATTATTCATGAACACTGTATCACTCAACTAAAGGGCATACAGTGGGTAAGTATATTTAATTTCCTTATACTGAGCATTCAAAGTTTTCCCTTACACAGAAGCTGTGGGAAAGAGTAGGCACACACTTGGAAACTCTTTCTGCTTACAGATGTGTAAACAAACCATTTTTTACAGTAGAGTTTCACTTAAGCCCAGTTGGAGAGAATCTCAACCAGATGTGTTAAAAGTCACTTTAATCTTCCAAGATGTGGGTATTTCAGATTTCCCCACGCCCATGTATGTATTTCAGTAACAGTAGTCTGAAAATCATCTAGTCAGAAAAGAATGTTACTTGGTACTGTTCAGTTTGGAGGGGAAGAATGTTTTCTTTGGGAGAACAATAAAAAAAGAAAATGATCAGAAAAAAAAAAATAATGGGAAAGTGGGTATCCTCGGTTGTCTGCTGTAGAGTCTAGGAGGAATCTGTTCAATTAAGGTAACACCCCTGGGAGAGGTATCCAGAAGTAGAAGTGAAATCATCAAAGTGATCTGAGAAATACAGAAAAATGTACAGGATGGTTTTGGAAGCCATAAAGAACTGAATCCCTGCTGTGAAAACAGCAGTGAAGAGTCTAGATTTTATTCAGCTCTGCTGTCTTGAAGATGGGTTAGACCAGTGGACTGATGAATACTGTGTTGTTTTGTTTGTTTGTTTTTGTTTTTTGAGTCGAGTTGTAAGTTAACATGACTTACAGTTCCTCCCATTAAAGTGAATTGTGAGGTAGTTTTTAAGTGCATTAACAAAGCTGTGCAACCACTGCCCACAAAGCAATACAGGGTGTTGAATGTTTAGCTTTTAGATGACGTGTATTTCACATGCTGTTCAGTTTACCCTCCAAAGTGTAAGATTCAGAGGGTTTCCGTACAGTGCAAAAGTTGTGTAACCACCACCAATCTAGAACAAAGAAATTAGGTTATTTAGTAGAAAGGATCGTATATTCTGCTTGTTCTTGAGTTTTATTAAGCAGTTTGAGGATGAGTGAAAACAGTTTTTAACGGATAGGTGGTTGGTACTGCAAAGTGTTCTGTTGCATAGCTACCACTGGTAAATTAATAGGAGAAATGTGATCATTTTAGTAATTTCAGTTCCATCCTTGTTTCTCTAGAAAATATAAAAAAAGGAATTTTTACATTTCTGCAGTAAGTGGAAGTCCGGAACTGAAATTGTCTGTCACCTGATTTCCTCCTTCTCAGGATCACGGATGGCGTTGCACGGCAAGTGGAGAGGTATTTTTCCTTCACAGCGGTTTGTCTGAGTAAAGTGGGCTGCTTTGGATTCAACTTTATCTGCTTTCGTCCTGAGAGAAGGGCTGACCGTATTTCAACATTATGAGTCCATAGTTGTTGCGTGGAAATATTTTTGTGCAGCCCCGTGAAATTCCATTTTGGCGGCTGGGGTTAGAGAACGGCTGGGTGTTGCCTCTCAGCTGGAGGTCATACTGCCCCACGCTGACGGTTAGCACCCAAGTTCTTAGGCATTGGATTAGTGGTGTTTGACACGTGAGTTCATTCTTGAGTGCCTCGCCCAATATTGCCAATGAAGTAGGATTAGGTCCTGTCGACCTATTTAAAACGTGTTCTATGGCTGTGAAAGCAATGACAGCCTTCTCGGCAGACGCTAAGGTATGAGTCATGCACGTCTCTTCTGTACCTTCCTGGCAGGAGGAATGATTGAACGATGCTTTGTTCTCGGAATCTGGTAACACCGCGTTCGACCACCTGACACGTTAAATGCATTATTTTTAATGGCAATAAAATGCCCATCATTGTCTTTTCAGCCCGAAGCCCAAAGAAGCACTTGAAGCATTGGACGCGCTACAAACCAATGACTCTCTTTGGGAGTATAATTTTATTTGCTCCCTGGTCATAAGTAAATGGCACAGGCCTAATGTTTGTTACGTTCTAGAAGGCAGTGCTCAGTTCATTCCTTATATGGGGCTTTCATCTTGCTTGTAGTATATAGGCTTTTACAAAACTTCCACTGTACTCTCTTTCAAATAGTACCCTAAGAGGGACACCTAGGTGGCTCACTTTGTTAACTGCCTCACTTCGGCTCAAGTCATAATCTCCCACTTGGTGATTTTGGAGCCTCCTTTGCATTCTGTATGTCTCTTTTTTGCCCCTCCCGCACTCGCACACACATGCTCTCTGTCTCTCAAAAATAAATAAACATTAAAATTTTTTTAAAATAAAAAAAGTACCAAAAGAAGAAGGAGAAGGAGAAGAAGAAGGAGAAAAGAAACACAAAAACTGTTGTCATCCGCATTAGAAACTATGGGCTAGAGGGCTTTTTGAGCCTCTGTTACCTGCAAGTTTGACTGTATTCTCTCACCCATAATTTTGCTGAGAATTATGGCATTCCATCATTTACTATCTGCTTATTCACAGACTCATGCACACTAGACATGTATTATACCATAGGATATGCTCAGGTACCCTGACCACCACCATTGCTGCCACCATCCCTGTCTTGTTGAAGCTTTTATCTCACTGGGAGAAGAGACAAGTTTACCACATGTGCACAGGTACATGTGCATAGGTGCACAGTGGTAAGGGTGTCAGGAATGGAGGTGGAGTGATTACAGTTTAAAAAATGGTGACACACCCAAAAAAAGCTCTTTTTTTTCTTTTAAAGTTTTTATTTATTTTTGAGAGAGACAGAGAGCACAAGCAGTGGAGGGTCAGAGAGAAACAGGGAGACACAGAATCCAAAGCAGGCTCCAAGTTCTGAGCTGTCAGCACAGAGGCTGACATGGGGCCTGAACCCACAAACCGAGAGATCATGACCTGACGTGAAGTCAGATGCTTAACTGATTGAGCCACCCAGGTGCCTCGAGCTCCCCACTTTAATTAATCAATTAATAATTGGTTTGTTAATTAACAATTAATTAGTTGATTGATTGATTGATTAATTAATTAATTAATTAATTGAGAAAGAGACCAAGCAGCGGAGGGGCAGACACAGAGGGAGAGAGAGAATCCCAAACAGGCCCCATGCTACTTGGACAGAGCCTGATGCAGAGCTCTAACTCACAAACCATGAGATCATGACTTGAGCCTAAAGCAAATTGAATGCTTACCTGACTGAGCCACCCAGGCGCCCCTCGAGCTCCGCACTTGAGAGTGGGCTTGCGGGGCCCAGTGGCAACAGAATTAACAAATGCGGTGTAGTTCACATTAAAAAAGGAGTTGAGTGACAGTACATTCAATTATCACAAGTAAGTAAATTCACTTAGTTGTAAATGAATTATATTAGAAGTTAAAAGAGCTGCTAAGTTATTGAACCTAAGTTACTGATTTCAAAGTAAAAGCTACAGGACCCACAAAAAGGGGAGGCAGTTGGGTGAGGAATCCCCATACCCCAGAGGTGGGTGGTAAGTGATGGTACTTAAACTGAACCTGGAAGGTGGGGCAGCACTTGACAATAAGCTCAGAGTGCCTAGAGGCACAGTACTGCAGGAATCCTACCCAACTAATTAAAAGTTTCTTGGGTCACAAGGGTCTGACAAGGAACAGATAGACAATACCTACCTGGCACAGTTTGTCTTCAGTGGATATAGTGAGACTAGAGAAGAGTAGTGAAGCCACTCAGAAAGGTTTGGCTTTCTGAGGACAGAGATAATGCAGTTAGAGACAAATGGGGGAAGTTTTGTGAGAATGTGCTAAAATGCGAAGGATTTTAAGCAGGAAGAAATGTGAGTTAGTTGTTGGAGATAATATCCAGCCCCACGGGTTAATATGAGAGGCACTTGGTAACTCATGTGATGGATTGTTTATTTAGCCTTTTTGGCACCGTTTGAACTCCTGGGTAACAGAAATCTGTGTCCCTTGTCATGAGTTTTTCAGAGCACTTTGGAGATCTGAGTAAATGACCTATTTCTGTCAGATTCTGCTTCAAGTGCTACATGTGCAACTGACACATAGTACACTGTTTCCTCAGTTACTAAAAAAGTGAATGAGTGGGGACTCCTTGCAGAATACTTAGGGTAAACATGCTGGGAACCTGGCACCAGTCTTTTCACAGATAATCATGCAGTCGGTGATCGATCATATGTGTTTTAAAAGGAGATTAAAAGAAAAAAAGTTAAATAGATGCCCTGCAAAGGAAGCTTAAGAACGGTTTCTGTTGAAAAGGATTCCTGTACGAACCTGAGTTTCAGAGATTTTTGAGGACTGGTTCTTATGAGTGAGACATCTCTCTCTATAACCGTGTCTAAGGTTCTAAAGTTCAAGAGTGTACTGTATATACTGTATAGCACCGTGCCTGGAGTAAGTGAGGGTTTTACATATACTGGAATCAAGTAGCAAAAGCAAGTACGAAGATTGAGACTGTGCAACTCAGACTATTGCAGTGTGAACTTGACAATACTTGAACTGGTAAACAGTGAAGAAAGGTAGAAGGAAACACATGAATTGGTCTAGCAAAGTTCAGAGGTAATGGGCGTGGCTTGTTTTGAATTTAGACTGGAATTGCAAGTGGCTTGTTTTGAACCGAGACTGGAATTGCAAGAGAATACTGGGATATTTCAGATGGGCTGTGAACACAGCATTAGACATAATTAAGGTGCAGTGGTGTGTTCAGCGTCTGGGAAGGTGGTGGTAGTGGCAGAGGTGCTTGCATAAAGATAAAATGGAGAGAGAGTTGGGTTGTGAGCCTGGATTGTAGTGTGAGGTGCACAAAGTGAAGTTTCTGTTTGAGGGGACTCCAGATCTTCTTAACCACACAGACCCCTCTATTTGATTAATGAACTCCTGTCATGGATTCCTCTTCCCCACAAGAACTAAAGTCCAGTTTAACTTCTCCTAAACTAAGGCACTTCATCTGCTAAATCTGGGTAATCTTTACCCAGACAGATCAGATAATCTCTTCATTTTCTTCTGCAGACACCTTGTCCATCTATGGGATCCTGCAACCAAAAGAACGCTCCCCCTCATAATCTTTCCCCAAAACAGATTCAAGGATGCATTCGTTGGAGATGAAGTAAACATAGTAAACATAGACTTAAGCATTCTCAATTCAATTTCCACGGACACATTGGGTCTTCCTGGGAGGGGTGAGCAGAAGAGGGAAAGATAGTTTACATCTCTATGAGGTGAGCTCAGAGAGGTGGTAGAATTCCGGAGTTATGTCCTAGCAGTTTGTGCACCTTTTCTAACTATAGCAATGGGTTGAATACTTTTTAACGGGTTGTGAAAGCCTGGGAGTATTTGGAAGGTGGGGATTCTTGCTTTATCAGGGCTGTTCAGGCTAAAGGGGTGTTGAGGTCTGGACCAGGACTTCTGCAGCATCCAGTCACTTATTTAGTAAAGATCCTTCCATTTTTCCTTTGTCCTTCTTGTTATTGTTACATTCTAGCTCTTTCCTTCTCAAAATCGCAAACCCAGAGGCAGGGCTAATGATGAGTAAGGACACAGAGTAAGTAAATGGAAAATGGGTTACGCTATTGTATGGGAAATCTAGCATGCCTTGGTTGCTTACATGTGATGGTTGAGCATTCATTTGTGTGTGTGTGCGTGCGCGTGTGCGTGCGCGTGTGCGTGTGCGTGGGGAGGGGTGAAGGAAGGAAGAGCATGCACACACCTGAGTGGTTGCATCTGTCTTCTCCTTGGAATCTTGACTGCATTAACTCAAAGAGGTCTCTAATGGCCATTGTACAAGAACATAGGAGCCATAAGTATAGTCACTTCCACTTACAGCACGTACTAGGACAGGTCCAGGTGTTGGTTGTTTTCATTCAAGCACATCCATCGAGTATTGAGGATTCCCAGCCTAGTAAAATATTATTGTGTTCAGTGCAGCATAGTGTTTTTGCTGCCTAGGCAAAAGCATCTTTGCTTCAGTGATGTACCATCATACCTGTTTCTGATCAGACATCATCAGCATCAAGAAGACAGGAGAGCATTTCTGCTCAGTGTATGACCCCAAGGGCTGTTTTGCTGTTTCACTGTGTCTCACACACACAGCAGAACGGGAAAAAGTGAATAATGGGAGTCAAGACACATGGACTTGGTTGTCCACTTGGGAATTTGGGCCAAATTACAGGGATATTTGTCTGGGACCTAGTGGTCCTAGGGTCAGATTTCCTTGTTCTGCTTTGTGGTTGGTTTATTCAGGCATATACAGTCCACCAAAACTTCTATAAGAGTGAATTTCCACATAAGGATATTTCTGAATTGAACGATAGCGCATTAGTGTACTCTTTTACAAACAGGATGTTGTTTCCTTATAGAAGAATCATGAAGATCTAAGTAAAAGTCCCGAGTGCAGCGTTCATTAATTATATGACTTTGGCAAAAGTGTATAACTTCTCTTGAGCCTCCCGTTTTCTTGGTAAATGGTAATAATACACTTTCTCATCAGGGCACTCTAAAGATTCAGTGAGTGTCTTGGTAGCAGTGCTACCTGGCATTTTCTGGATACAGAATAGACATCCTGCCTCCTGCCCTCCCCACACTTGACAGCATTTTGTGGAAACTTTCAAGGGATTTCTCCTTTTGTAAAGAGAACTCCAGTCTTTCTTCTGGTTAGGGAATACCATGTTGGAAAGCAGGATCACCCCTGAAGTATCCATTCCTCTTTTCCCTGTAGTTGAGATCCTGAGGTATTTGTCAGGTAGTCCTGTTTCACACATAACCCAGTCACCTTTATAGTATGTACACCAGATGCCATCTAAACATGATCTGCATTCTGTAGGTGACTATCCGTATATTCAGTCAGAAATTGTTTTCACTTTATGTGTTTTACTGATTTGTTTTTCATTTTTCTCAAAGTTTATTTCTTTGGGAGAGAACATATTAGTATGTCTATAGGCAGACCAAGCATTTTCTCATTCAGGTAATGCCTTGCTTTGTTGGTTTCTCCCTCTCCCCCCATCTCCAGACCTTTCTCACTGCTTTGGTAAACCACTTCAATCAAGATCCATTCTCCTTTTGTGGATGGCTCCAGTAAGGAGCTACTTTCTTTTACTTGTGAGAACCGGGATTAGAATCCTGTAAGGTGTTGAGTTGTCCAGCTTGATGGGTCTGTTGTGTCAACTCTGGTGACTGCTCTTCTGGTTTTATAAAGAAGTCACATCTCAAGAGACCACACAGATTAGTAGTCACTGTGAATTTTTCAAAGGGCAGGGATGGAGAGAGAGAAGGAGATATCTGGCGTATTATGTTTACCCACTGGTCCAACCACACTGATCAGCCACCGCATAAAAGCCTGTGTCCTGAAAGATACTAAGAAGTAGCAGAGGTCTGAAGTACTTACTTTGGATTTGAGAGCTTGACCTTGTGCCATAAGCTGAGACATCTGAGGAAGTGACGTGTGAGCTTGTTTGCTGGTTGATTCTGTGGGCAGACAATTACGGAACTTTCTGTATCACTGTCCTATGTAGCTTGGCTCAAGCCAAGGGTTCAAGGGCACAAGACTGTAGAGTGGACCACTGCAGGCTCCCAGGACCTTGACGATGGCTGAGACCCACTAGGGACCTTTATCACACCAGCATGATATACCTTAGTGGAGAGACAGAACAGTCAAACACCACCAAACCAAACTAAAGCACAACAACTACAAAAATCAGGAATGGGATGATTTGGGGTCTTGTGAGGAAAATGGATCCTGATAGTTGTAAGACATCCTTTCCCCCTTGAACCTAATGGGAGAACAGGAGGTGGAAGTCTGGATCCAAGTAAGGAATCGGTGAATGCTTTAAGCACTGAGATGCATTGTGGAGCTTTGGTTAAGGGTTCCAGAGCAGACCTTCTCACAGGATGGGGGAAGTCACTTAGAACTAGAGGCACCAAGGAGCACCTGGGTGGCACAGTTGGTTAAGTGTCTAACATTGACTGAGGTCATGATCTCATGATTCATGCGTTCTAGCCTTGCATGAGGCTCTGTGCTGACAGCTCAGAGCCTGGAGCCTGCTTCAGATTCTGTGTCTCCCTCTCTGTATCTGCCCGTCCCCTGCTTGCACTCTGTGTGTATGTTGCCTCTCTCTCTCTCTCTCTCTCTCTCTCTCTCTCAAATAAACATTAAATAAAGGAATAAGTCACCTCTCTTTAAAATTTTTTTTTTTTAATTTTTTTTTTCAACGTTTATTTATTTTTGGGACAGAGAGAGACAGAGCATGAACGGGGGAGGGGCAGAGAGAGAGGGAGACACAGAATCGGAAACAGGCTCCAGGCTCTGAGCCATCAGCCCAGAGCCTGACGCGGGGCTCGAACTCACGGACCGCGAGATCGTGACCTGGCTGAAGTCGGACGCTTAACCGACTGCGCCACCCAGGCGCCCCAAGTCACCTCTCTTTAAAGAGAGAGGCGATGCCTTTTCCAGGGGCAGTTTGAAGTGAATAATGGTGACTTTTAGGTAGTTGAAGGGAAATGTATGCTCCCCAAGACTTCAAGTTTGAAGCTGTGGTGGAGAAGTAAATAGATGGTAGTGTTGCTGCCATTCGGAAATGGTTGATCAGTGAGAAGATGTGCAAAGGGTACAAGTAGAACACAGATTTATAGATACAGAGAACAAGCTGGTGGTTGATAGAAGGGAAGGGGTGAGGGTTAAGTAAAAAGCTGAAGGAGATTAAGAGGCACAGACTTCCAGTTATAAAATAAATTAAGTCTCAGGGGTGAAAAATACAGCATAGGGAAAATAGTCAGTAATATTGTCTGGTGACAAATGGGGACTGCAAATGGGGTGAGCGTTGAGTAGTAATATGTATGTCAACTGTAGCTCCGTTTAAAAAAGTAAATAAAAATTTAAAATTTAAAAGATAATGAAAACAAGGGTAGATGTAAAATAAATGTTTTGGTGTATTTGTTTTTGCTGTTATCCTTGTCCTTACTCTCAGCAGGAGCTGCTACCTTATATGACTATTGACAAGTTTCCCAAGTCAGCTGAGAGTACATCATGAAAGTGACATAAGGAAAGAATGGAAAGTGGCAGGCGGGATCAGAGTGTTAAGCAGATATCCCATTATTGAGGTCATAGTCTGGTGGTTATACCTGTCTAGCCTGGAATATTCAGAACTGATGAGTTAGGGAGGAAAGAGGGCAGGATTAGCTTTCACTAGAGGTATTTTAGAGTCACCTGAAATATGATGAATAAGACGGGGATGTCACATCTTAAAAATATGCAATGTGAGAAATATGCACACTGGCTCAGTCAACGGAAGGATTCAGAGACTTGGAGCGCAGTGAAGGGGGGCTTTAATCAACGTTCTTGCAAGAGCAGGTGTCTGATGGATAGGCACACTCAGGGCAGTTACAGAAGGCAGTTTATTTCATGTACAGGTTGCTCCCCGGTTTTTCTCATTGTCTGAGTACTACAGACGTTACAGCCTTACCTGGCCATTGCCTATGTCCACGTAAGGTAAAAAGTAGTCTGATTGGACATTTCCTAAGGTGATGATGTGACATCAGTTCTTTGGTGCATGCTCATTGCAAGCCTACAAAACATAAGCCCGGGAAACGGAGAAGGGAAGAAGAACCGGGAAGTGAAGTGTCTAAGGGTTTGGCACTCCATTATGGGGTGGGGGAGGTTCATACATATTTGTAAACCTACTGTTAACTAGACAGTACAGCTTTTATTTGGTATTTCTGAAAATGAATCGTCTATCTTGTGCCATGCAGGACACACTGGGATTGGAGAATGGATTCAGAGGACAAAAAGATCTTGCATCATGAAGTTGGATTTGCAGAGCTGGAGAGGCCCAGATTTTATTCTGATTAGGGGAAGTCATTGTGAGAGGATCTCAGCAACTGGATACAGCCATTTTAGTACTAGAATCTGGAATGTCGTTAGTACGGAACAGGGCTCAAGGGCTGAGAATTCCTGCTAGTAATATAGCAGTAAGTTTGTCAAAACAATACTGGATTAGTAACTGGTTACTGTGTAGAAGTGACGTGTTAGGTACTTTGAAAGACTGGGAATGCAATGATGGCAAAGACGAGAGATAGGTCCTCACAAGTAGATAGTGGCTGGCATCTTACATTGCCAGGGGCTTACTGACGATTGGTTAAGAGTTAAGTGTAAGTGGCTCTTCTAGGTAGGGCAGGGAAATGTGGACAGGTTTTTTCCAGGCTGTCCCCACTGGTTGCTAGATCTACCTCATGTAGTACCTTATTTCCTGTAGTCTGTTCCCTGGGTCTCCAGGAGAATGTAGGAAAAATTTATTTTCCCTGGCTCTTTATTCCTCCGCAGCTCTGTGACGTTATTTACTGTGCACTGAAACAAACCTGGATTCTTGGCCTGCTGCTCTGTGGCTTATGTAGTCTATAAAACCATCAAAAATTTCCACTTTGAGTAGGGGACAAAGAGAAGGATAGACTTCCATATTCATGTCATTCACTCATTCATAGGTACTGACCCTGTCCTTGGACAGCTTAGAAAACATATCCCCGCTTTGTACCATTTGTCTCCTTAAGGCATATCTGGTTGGATGTGGGATAGACCTCAAAAACCTCTTTCCAGTAGCCTGGGCAATCTGTGTCTGTGTCCATGTTTGTTTACCTCAGTAGACTCTGTGTTTTCATGTACATAAATACAGTAATACCATAACTTGAATATTTTCATGTCCTGGTAGTCTAATCAGTGTTTCAATGACAGCACACCTACTACCACCATTATGTAAAACGTATCAGGTGGCATATCCATTCCTGTCGTCATCTGTGCTTGCACTTAGTCTGCTTTACTTTTTTTTTTTTTTTTTTACTCCTACTGCTGTACTCAGATCCACCCAAACTCATCTCTTGGGCCCTGAACTCTCAAAGCACTTCTTTCCTGTGCCTTCCTACAGCAGTCAGTAAAGAGAAGCTTTATTCATTTGCCGTGTGTGTGTGTGGTGTGTGTATGTGTGTGTGTGTTGTGTGTGTGTGTGTGTGTGTGTGTGTGTGTGTGTGTGTGTGTGTGTGTTTCATACATGCATGTGTGGACTTGGAATTCTCATGTTTTGCCTTTTAGTACCAAACAGAAGTCTGGAATTACTGAACTTGTTAATTTGGGAGTGGATGCACTTTAGCAAGGTAGAAGGAAAGGATGATTTGGAAAGAAAAGTGCTCAGTCAGCCTAATTGTTTTAATTGATGTATTTGCACAGTGCATATAGGCGTGCCTTTAATTTTTGCATTGGTGTAGGACTCTGAATTCTATAAAGGTTAAAAAAATTTTTTTGATACTTATTTTTGAGAGAGACAGACAGGGACAGAGTGTGAGCGGGGGAGGTGCAGACAGGAAGGTTGACACAGAATCTGAAGCAGGCTCCAGGCTCTGAGCTTTCAGCACAGAGCCCGACATGGGGCTCACACTCAAGGGCCTCAAGATCATGACCTGAGTTGAAGTCAGATGCTCAACCACCTGAGCCACCCAGGTGACCCGAATTCTGTAAGGTTTTTAATTTGTTGGTCCGGTAGGTAGCTCTGACCAGGAAGCTAGGCAGTTTTTATGTCTGTGCTTATCTGAGTGTCCCCAGGAAACTTGGAGATGATCATGATTTTTATTTTAATGATGATAGATGTGGGCCTGGGAAAGGGGTTAGTAGAGTAAACAAACTAGATACGAACTGAATAGGTGGATAGCTGGATAGGTGTTGTAGTCGTGGACTTTCAGCTGGGTCAGTGCTTTCTCATCATGTGAACTAGGTGGAAGCCAAGCTTTAGCACTGTACACACATGGCCTGGGAACTGCGAGGCTTGTAAAGCCCAGAGTTACCGTAATTGATTGAGCTAGTGAAGCTTAAATTCTACAGGTGTGGAAAGGGAAAGGGAGTGGTCATGCCTTCCCGGGCTGTGCGTATGTATTAAATAGACTCGTCTTTGTGTAGCACCTTGCACAGGGTTGGATCTGCAACAGTGGAAATAATTGACACTTAATTGATTTGTCAAGTCCTCTGTGATCATTTAACTCATTCTGCCCTCTTATCAGCTCTGTCAGGTGTAGGAATATGCTATAATTACTCCCATTTCACAGGGGATGCATCACCTCACATCTAAGCTGGAGGGGACAGTATTTGAACTCAGCACTTTCTTGTACCACAGAGAGCTCAAGCTTAAGTTAACTTTGCTTAACATGCCCTTCTTTACCCACTTCCTGTGCATACCAGAAGCAACGCTAGTCGCAAGCAGGTAAACCTCACTCACTCCTTCCAGCCTAAAGAGAAAGCGGGGAGTGGAAGACTTATAGAGGGGAATGTGGGAACTGATAAAAAGAGTAGCTCCTGGAGTCCATTTAGTGTGCACCATTAGGAGGTTTTCTAGTTTGGCTCTTGTTCCCCGTTCATACTTTACATTTACCCAAAATGTTGTCCTGAGACTCCTATGAGGTTTACAGTAACTTTTAAATTTCGATACGCTGATTAAAGTAGCAAGTTTGGAAGGGGAACCCACTTAGTCACTTTTATTTATTTTTATTTTTATTTGTTTATTTTTATTCACTTTATCATTCTTAAGAGGTGATAGATACTCTGTGGGGAACCCGAGTTACATGCAATGGGTGTTGTTCTACACAAATGTATTACATTTATTTGAACTAGCATTTATTTGAACTGGCATAGTATACCATTTGAAACCCCAAAAAATCTCTTCTGGAGCATAGTAGGCCTTGGATAACCATTGGAGTGATTATTCATGTACTTGGTATGAGGCATTTGGAACAGCCCACAATCCTACATGATATTTGAATACCATCCTGTCTTGATGATTACAGCTTTGCAGTGCAGGCTAAAGTTTGTGGTTGTGGTGACTCCACCTTTGGTCTTCTTTTTCAATGTTATCTTTTGCTATTCATTTCTTTTCTGGTTCCATACAAATTTTAGCATTGTTTGTTCCTAAAAAAAAGTAGCTCTGTGAAGAAAGCTGCTATTATCGCAATGTGTAGATTGCTTTGGGTAATGTCAACATTTTAACAGCTTGTGGTCTTCCAGTGCATGGACTGCTTTTCCCTTTCTTTGTGTCTTCTTTAGTTTCTTTCATAAGCTTTGTGTAGTTTTCAGCATACAGATCTTTTACCTCTTTGGTTAGGTTTATTCCTATTTTATGGTTTCTAATATAATTATAAACAACGTGATTATAAACAGGATCAATTCCTTGGTAATTCTTTCTGTTGTTTCATTATTGATGTATAGAAATGCAACTAATTTCTATACGTTGATTTTGTACCCTGCGACTTTGCTGGATTCATGTTATCAGTTCTAGCAGCTTTTTGGTGGGGTCTTTCAGGCTTTCCATGTAGAGTATTATGTCATCGAGGGAAAAAAGCAAATCTAGAAATGTGTAATCAAAGAAGTCTCATCTGAGGAAGTGAATTCTTGATTCCAATCTACCATGCTTAGAGCCAAACTGGGTGGACATTCAGTAGTTTCTTTTGTGACAGTAGAAACTTTTGTGACCTTATTGCATGCCTAGTTATATTTTTACCTACCAGACATTTGTCTCCTCACCTTGTGGGCAAAACCATTCATTTATGGGCAGATACACATCCATTTGTGGAAACAAAAGCACAAATGCATAACTGTGCACTCAAATGTAGCATCCTACACACACACACACACACACACACACACACACACACACACACACACACCCCTACTTATCATTGAGTCACCTTCACCTCCCAGCAAGTTCAAGACTCTTGCTCGCTCTTCCCCTGGCCAAAGAGGTTGGCATGGCGGATACATTTTCAGTTCCTAATTGTATATAAAGCCAGAGATGTTGGGTGCAATGTTCTATTTCTGTTCAGTAGCCTAGTTTCTCAGTTGTTTTCTTGTACTCTTCTGTTTTGCTGTAGCTTGTTTTATCTGCTTATTCTATCAATTCCAGATCACTTCCAAATTATCTGTTAAATTCTCCTTCAAGGAATGCAGTTTGGGCCATTTCTCCTTGTATATGTGCTAGTTTCACACTTAACTACTTTGTGACTGTTAAGACATGCAAATTAAAAGTACTATATCTCCCATGAATTTTATCCTTTTGTTTAGTATTCACAGAGTGTTTTTAAGTTCGTTTTCACTTTTATGGTATCTGTAGGTCATAGCTAAATGCTGATAAACCTGAGCTATATTTGTGTTTTCAATACACTATACTTCGGGCTTTTTGTGTTGCCCATTTAAAGCTGATGTAATCTGTTGATGCGTGTTACTTTTCAGTGGTGCTTTCTACTTGTCCAGCCTTTTGAGTACAGTTTTTTTCCCCTGCCGCATTTCACATCTTTTGGATTGGTTAGTTTTTTTAATGATGCTGTCTTTTACTTCTCTTTCCTTAGTGAATTTAAACCATTTCTCACTGTTATTTTAATGGTTACTGTTGAAATTACAGCATGAATATTGAAATCACCAAAGGTCAGAAGTACTTAGCTTTTTTGTCCTTTTCTAGGGCAGAAGAAGGGCTTGAGGATGCCACACTCCTCTCCCTTATACCCTATTGGCAAATGACAGGTTTCTGGCCTCATTTTGGAAGATTATGTATTTATAATTATGATTTAGGACTTGGATTTTACCTGTATTAGACCTTTTCACTTAGTCTGACTCATCTACTCTTCTGTTTTTGTTATTATTGTTTGTTTGTTTGTTTGTTTGTTTGTTTTGTTTTGCTTTGCTTTCCATGGTGAGTTCTCAGCAGTTTCTTCTCAGCAGCTTCCATTTCTAATTTTCTTTTCAACTTGAGTGTGTAAATAAATATATCCCTTAAACCCATTCCACTTGGTTCTTAATTTCATTCATTGCTTTATTTATTTTCTGAAAGATTTTTTTATGATTGTTTTTCACATCTACTTGATCACTTCTGCAAGGTTCTTTTTGTCCTTGAAGATATCTTTTCACTAGTTTCAAGTTCTGAGGTCTGTGTGAGCCTGACTGTTGTAGGTAGTTTTCCTCTCCCACTCCTTCTCCGTCTCCTTCTCTCTCTCCCCCTCTCAAAATTTCTTTTATTTATTTATTTATTTATTTATTTATTTATTTATTTATTTATTTGAGAGAGAGTGCAAGTGAACAAGGGACAGAGAGAGACAGAATCTCAAAAGGGGGAGAGAGAGAGAGAGAGAGAGAGAGAGAGAGAGAGAGAGAGAGAGAAGAGCGAGAGAAATGGGTCTCCCCCAGGACTCATGTTTTACCCGAGTGGTGCTCTTGCTCACCCAGTGTGGGAACTGAGCTCACCAGAGGTGGGGCTTGAGGTCACCTGGAGTGGGGCTGGAGGTCATCCAAAGCAGGACTGGAGGTCATCTGAAGTGAGGCCTGTGCTCACTCAAAGTGAGGCTCGAGGTCACCCAAAGTGGGGCTTGACTTACCTGATGTGGGACTCAACTCAGGAACTGTGAGATTATGACCTGAGCCAAAGTCAGACTTAACAACTAAGCCCCCCACTACCCGGTGAGTCTATATTGTGTTGTGCACTATATGTAAAAATATGGTTTCTTTAAGAATGCCATGAAGGAGAGGATGATCCCGCCTTCCTTTTTAAGTCATGTTGCATTTCATTTGAATGGTGTCTGAGGTGTCTCTTGGTTGACACTTGGGGTTCCCTGTGCTGGCCTGGCAGTGTAGAATCATTAGGTTTTAAGTCCTTAGGAAGACAGGTTGGCTTTTGGCTGAGGTACTTGTGACGGGACAGCCCTTTGGGGCCCAGCTGGTTGTGGGCAGGGTCAGTCTCCTATTAGATTCACCTTTACCAGTACCCTTACCCTTGGTGTTTGGCTTCTGTTCCTGTATTACTGGACGGTCACTTTGTGTGCTCTGAGTTCTTTTTTCCCACTTTGAATTTGGAATTTCCTTGCCATTTTCTAAGCTTTAAGACCTTTTAGGAGTTTTTTTAAAGAAATACTTTATACACTTTTTATGGTCGTATTCAAAAACAGGGAGGTTGTTTTGAGATGGCCTTTGCCCATCATTGCTGCAGATTGTAAATTGGAGGATGTTTGAACTGATGTGTCTCTCTATGCTTATTCTCTTTTGTTGAATGGACATTCTCTCCAATCCCATTGTGTTTGATGTGGGAGAATAGGAATTTTTCCTTGGCTGGAGGATGTATACATGTCCTCTGGGGAATGGGTACTCTGGTTTATTTGGCAAAACTGTTTTTCAGGCCAGTGTTCATATATGTAAGCCAGTAACTAGTAGGGCCACTTAATGTCTTGTTGAGGTAGAAGCAAATATGGCCATCTCCTGGTAGACGGGATATGTATGTTCTGACTCCTTATTTTCCTGAGGGCTGTCTTACAGTCAGTCGTAGAGAGTAGAGCACACACATTTAAATATTTTTAAAATGGTGACTCTTGTGCAGACTCTACTTCAGCCTACATTTATTGATTCCTAGTGGGCATCGTTCTGCACATTATAGTCTTATTGTTGGAAGTTGACACAACTTGACAGAATTAGTGTTTTCATCAAGTAATGTCATCAATCTATATATAGCCTTCTTCACTTTACATTTGTTGTGACAAGCAAATGCAGGGAAGGTACTGTTATCTAGAGTATGAGATTTGTTTTCAGTAACTTAGCCATATTTTATTTCCCTATACATATTACATCTGTAGTGTTCCCTCTCAAGGTGCCTGGAAAACAAACAAAAACTTTGTATACCTTTTAAATGACAGGAACTGTGAGGCATTTCTTCTCCTTTTCACAAGCACTACTTTTACAAGTAGGCTTTGCCGTTCTTTTTTTTTTTTTTTTTTTTTGAATGCAAAACACTAAACTTTAATTGACATTCACTAATGCCTTTTTGTGGGGTTTCAAACCCTGCCTGTAAAGTTGTGGGTGTTGGGAGAGTTGTCGTCTCCTTAAGTAGCTAGATCAAGCCTAGCATTTTCTTACTGAGAAGATGCTTTTCTCCAGACCTTCCTTACTGCTGCATTACTGTCCAAGTATCACAAAGTTTTTTCTATATTTTTTCTTAGTGGCTCCCACAAGAAACTGAAGGGTGGGCCTGTTACACTGACGTAAAAAAGAAATTAATACCTTTTAAAGGCTATCATGAAATATTCTAGCTTCATTTTATTTTATTTTATTTTATTTTATTTTTTACTTTTTTAAGTAGTATTTATTTTCAAATTGGCTAACATACAGTGTGTACAGTGTGCTCTTGGTTTTGGGGGTAGATTCCCGTGGTTCATCGCTTACATACGATACTCAGTGCTCATCCCAACAAGTGCCCTCCTCAGTGCCCCTAACCCACTTTCTCCTCCCTCCTGCAACCCCCCCCCATCCACCCTCAGTTTGTTCTCTGTATTTAATTCCCTTATGATGCGCCTCCCTCCCTGTCTGTTGTAACTATATATATTTCCCCCGTGGTCTTCTGTTAAGTTTCTCAAGAGCCACATATGAGTGAAAACATATGATATCTGTCTTTCTCTGACTGAATTATTTCACTCAGCATAATACCTTCCAGTTCCATCCGTGTTGTTGCAAATGGCATTATTTCATTCTTTCTCATTGCCAAGTAGCATTCCATTGTGTATATAAACCACATCTTCTTTATCCATCCTTCAGTTGGTGGACATTTAGGCTCTTTCCATAATTTGGCAATTGTTGAAAGCACTACTGTAAACATTGGGGTACATGTGCCCCTATGCATCAGCACTCCTGTGTCCTTTGGGCAAATTCCTAGTAGTGCTATTGGTGGGTCATAGGGTAGTTCTATTTTTAATTTTCTGAGGAGCCCCCACACTGTTTTCTAGAGCAGCTGCACCAGTTTGCATTCCCACCAAGAGTGCAAGAGGGTTCCTGTTTCTCCACATCCTCACCAGCATCTGTTGTTGCCTGAGTTGTTAATTTTAGTCACTCTGACTGGTGTGAGGGGGGTATTTCAATATGATTTTGATTTGTATTTCTCTGAACATGAGTTCTGAGTCTGGTGGCCATCTGGATATCTTCATGTGTCTGGTGGCCATCTGGATGTCTTCTTTAGAAAAGTGTCTATTCCTGTCTTCTGCCCATTTCTTCACTGGATTATTTGTTTTCGGGTGTTGGTTGGTAAGTTCTTTAGAGATTTTGGATACTAACCCTTTATCTGATATGTCATTTGTAAACATCTTTTCCCATTCTGCCAGTTGCCTTTTAGTTTTGTTGATTGTTTCCTTTGCAGTGCGGAACCTTTTTATCTTGATGAGGTCGCCATAGTTCATTTTTGCTTTTAATGTCCTTGCCTTTGGAGATGTGTAGAGTAAGAAATTACTGCGGCTGAGGTCAAAGAGGTTGTTGCCTGCTTTGTCCTCTAGGGTTTTGATGGTTTCCTGTCTCACATTTAGATCTTTCATCCATTTTGAGTTTATTTTTGTATATGGTGTAAGAAGGTGGTCTAGTGTCATTCTGCATGTTGCTGTCCAGTTCTTGCAGCACCATTCGCTAATATATAATTTTTCATATCTTTTTTTCCCATTGGATACTCTCTCCTGCTTTGTCAAAGATTACTTGGCCCTACATTTGTGGGTCCAATTCTGGGTTCTCTGTTCTATTCCATTGGTCCTATGTGTCTGTTTTTGTGCCAATACCATACTGTCTTGATGATTACAGCTTTGTAGCGCAGGCTAAAGTCTAGAGTTGTGATGCCTCCTGCTTTGGTTTTCTTTTTCAATATTACTTTGACTGTTCGGGGTCTTGTGTGGTTCCACGCAAATTTTAGGATTGTTTGTTCTAGCTTTGAGAAGAATGCCGGTGCAATTTTGATTGGGATTGCACTGAATGTGTAGATTGCTTTGGGTTAGAATTGACAATTTAACAATATTTATTCTTCCAATCCATGTGCATGGAATGCTTTCCATTTCTTTGTGTCTTCTTCAGTTTCCTTCATAAGTTTAGTAAGGTTGTCAGCATACAGATCTTTTATATATTTGGTTAGGTTTATTCCTAGGTGTTTTATGGTTCTTGGGGCAATTGTAAATGGGATTGGTTTCTTGAATTCTCTTTCTGTTGCTTCATTATTGGTGTATAGTAATACAACTGATTTTTATACATTGATTTTGTACCCTATGGCTTTGCCAAATTCATGTATCAGTACTAGCAGCCTTTTGGTGGAGTCTGTCGGGTTTTCCACATGCAGTGTCCTGTCATCTGCAAAAAGTTACAGTTTGACTTATTCTTTGCCAATTTTGATGTGTTTTATTTCTTTTCTTTTTTTTTTTTTGTCTTATTGCTGATGCTGGGACTTCCAACACTATGTTAAACAATGTTGGTGAGAGTGGACATCCCTGTTGTGTTCCTGATCTCAGGGTGAAAGCTCTCAGTTTTTCCTCATTGAGGATATTAGCTGTGGGCTTTTCATATATAGCTTTTATGAACATAGTTTAAGTATGTTCCTTCTATCCCAGCTCTTTCTTGAGGGTTTTTATTAAGAAAGATGCTATATTTTGTCAAATGCTTTTCCTGCATCTATTGACAGGATGATATGATTCTTATCCTTACTTTCACTAATGTGATGTACCACATTGATTGATTTTCCAATATTGAACCAGCCCTGCAGCCCAGAAATGAATCCCACTTGATCGTGGTGAATAATTCTTTTTATATGCTGTTGAATTCGATTTGCTAGTATCTTGTTGAGAATTTTTGCATCCATGTGCATCAAGGATATTGGCCTGTAATTCTCCTTTTTATTGGGGTCTCTGTCTGGTTTGACAATCAGGGTAATGCTGGCTTCATAGAATGAGTTTGGAAGTTTTCCCTCCATTTCTATTTTTGGGAACAGCTTGAGAAGGTTAGGTATTAACTGCTTTAAATGTCTGCTAGAATTCCCCCTGGGAAGCCATCTGACCCAGGACTCTTATTTGTTGGGAGATTTTTGATAACTGATACCATTTCTTCACTAGTTATGGGTCTGTTCAAACTTTCTATTTGTTCCCATTTGAGTTTTGGTAGTGTGTGGGTGTCTAGGTATTTGTCCATTTCTTCCAGGTTGTCCAGTTTGTTGGCATATAATTTTTCATAGTATTCTCTGATAATTGCTTATAGTTCTGAGGGATTGGTTGTGATAAATCCATTTTAATTTGTGATTGTATCTATTTGGTTCTTCTCTTTCTTTTCTTTTTGAGAAGTCTGGCTAGGGTTTTATCAGTTTTGTTTATTTTTTCAAAAAACCAGCTCCTAGTTTCATTGATCTGTTCTACTGTTTGTTTTTGTTTTTGTTTTTTTGATTCTATGTTATTTATTTCTTCTCTTCTCTTTATTCTTTCTCTTCTTCTTCTTCTGGCCTTGGGTTTCTTTTTTGTTCTGCTTCTTGTTCCTTTAGGTGTGCTGTTAGATTTTGTATTTGGGATTTTTCTTGTTATCTTGAGATAGACCTGGATTGCAATGAGTTTTCCCCTTAGGATTGACTTTGCTGCATCCCAAAGGGTTTGGACTGTTGTGTTTTCATTTTCATTTGGTTCCATATATTTTTTTTGTTTTTTCTCTAATTGCCAGGTTGACCAATTCATTCTTCAGTAGGATATTCTTTTACCTCCATGCATTTGGAGGTTTTCCAAACCTTTTCCTGTGGTTGATTTCAAGTTTCATAGCATTGTGATCTGAAAGTGTGCACGGTATGATCTCAATTCTTTTATACTTACTGAGGGCTGTTTTGTGACCCAGTATGTGATCTGTCTTGGAGAATGTTCCATTTGCACTCAAGAAGAATGTGTGTTCTGCTGTTTTTTCGACGAAAAGTTCTGAACATACCTGTCAAATCCATCTCGTCCAGTGTATCATTCAGGGCCGTTGTTTCTTTATTGATTCTCCGTCTAGATGATCTGTGCATTTTAAGTGGAGGAGTAAAGCCCCATTCAATTACCACATTCTTACCAATAAGATTGCTTATGTTTGTGATTTATTGTGTTACGTATTTGGGTGCCTCCACATTGAATGCATAGACATTTATAATTGTTAGCTCCTCCTGATAGATAGACCCTATAATTATGACATAATGCCCTTCTTCATCTCTTACAGCCTTTAGTTTAAAATCTAATTTGTCTGGTTTAAGTATGACTACTGTACCTTTCTTTTGACTTCCAGTAGCATGATAGATAGCTCTCCATGCCCTCACTTTCAATCTGAAGGTGTCCTCAGGTCTGAAATGGGTCTCTTGTAGACAGCAAATAGATGGGTCTTTTTTTTTTAATATATTCTGATACCCTATATCTTTTGATTGGATCATTTAGCCCATTTACATACAGAGTGATTATTGAAAGTTGAGAATTTAGTGTCATTGTGTTATGTGTAGGTTTCATACTTGTGGTGATGTCTCTGGTCCTTTGTGGTCTTTGCAACATTTCACTCACAGAGTCCCCCTAGGATCTCTTGTAGGGTTGGTTTGTTGGTGATGAACTCCTTCAGTTTTTGTTTGTTTGGGGAATCTTTGTCTCCTTCTATGCTGAATGAGAGGCTTGCTGGATAAAGGATTCTTGGCTGCATATTTTTCCTATTCATCACATTGAATATTTCCTGCCAATCCCTTCTGGCCTGCCATTTTCAGTAGATAGGTCTGCCACCACCCTTGTTTGTCTACTAGGTTAAGGCCCGTTTATCCCTAGCTGCTTCCAGAATTCTCTCTTTATCTTTGTATTTTGCCAGCTTCACTATATTTCATGGAGAATATTGAATCCTGCTATGTCTGAAGGAAGTTGTGTGCGCATCCTGGATTTCATTGTCTGTCTCCTTCTCCAGATTGGGGAAGTTCTCAGCTATGATTTGTTCAAGGGCACCTTCTTCCCCTGTCTCTCTCTCTTCTTTTTCTCAGTTTCATCTCCTTCCATGATTTTATCTTCTATGTCACTTAATCTCCCGTCTGCCTCTTCAGTCCTCACTGTCACCCTGTCTAGTTTATTTTGCACCTCATTTACATCATTTTTTAATTCATCATGAGTATTTTGTAGTTCCTTGGTCTCTGCAGCAATAGATTCTCTGCTGTCCTGTATGCTTTTTTCAAGCCCGGCGATTAATCATATGACTGTTATTCTAAATTCTTGTTCAGTTATATTGCTTATATCTGTTTTGATCAATTCTTTGGCTGTCATTTCTTCCTGGAATTTCTTTTGAGGAGAATTCTTCTGTTTCATTATTTTGGCTAGTTTTCTGTTCATTAAGGGTTTTAAAAGCTTGTTATGTGTCTCCTGCACCTGTGAGCACTACTGTATTCAAGAGCGGTCATATACTGTCCAGGGTGTGGCCCTTCAGGAGGTGTTTTTTGGAGAGCTGTTAAGTGCACTCTGTTGTTGTGACTCTGGTTGCTTTATCTCCCTACTCATAATGATGTTTTGGACCCCCCACCAGGCTTTGATTTCTTCATTGATGTACCCCTGGAAAAGGAAACAAACAAAGAGAACTTAAAAAAAAAAAAACACCCAAACACCAGTTCTAGCAAATCATTGGGGTGGGGGTGGTGTTGGTAGAAGAGGCCTTACCCATACAAAGAGAAATGAGAGGCAGGGTAAAAAAGAAAAGAAAAGAAAATTGAGCAGGCAGAGAAACTCTAGGGCTTAATCCAGAGAGAGAGAGAAGAAAATAAAGAAGGCCATATAGAATAGGCATAAGAGAATAGATTAAATATGTCTGCTGAAACATACCAACAATAATCAGACTGGAGGTGGGAAGAAATAAGAAGGAGAAAAGGGAGAAAAAAATACATGTATAATAAGAAATGTCCAAAAATTAAATCAGGAAATGCAAAACCATTGGGTGCCTTGGAACTGGTGGCAGTGCTGGTCTGGAGGAGGGGCTGTCTGCTTGGTCAATGCCAATCCTGCTCTGGTAGATGACGCGGTTACCAGGCACGGAGGTGTGTGGTTTGGTGTCGGTGGGTCTCGCCTCCACTGTGGGCGGCCACTGTCTGTTCCCTGAAGCCCCACCTTATCGGTGATGGGGAGAAAAAGGACGACACCCCAGTCTCTCCTCCACGGAGTGAGTGTCCCAAACCAGTCTGTTAGGCCGTCCTTGCAGTGCCGTGTGCGTGAACCAGGCTGTTTGTCCTGCTCTGCCAACTCCCATACCTCCCTGGCGTTCAGCTGGGATTTAAACACTGATGTCTTCAGGGGTGCCACTCCACACACGTGGGTTCCAGGGAAGAGCCACTCTGCATTGCCTCAATGCTGTGTGCGGTTTGTCCCACTCCGCTGACTCCCACATCTCCTTGGTACTTGACTGGGACTTAAACCTTGATGTCTTAAAGGGTCCCCCTGCATGCGCCCCAGTTCCAAGGAAGCGCCAGTCTGTGCCACTGATGTATTGCCTCTGGCTGGCGGGTGCAGGCAGTCATTTTCCTTTGAACGGTTATAAACCTTCTTCCCACAGCACTCCAAGAAGGGGATTGCTTTCTCCCACTGCAGACTGAGTCTCTGAACTAGGTAGTGAAGCTGAGACTGAATCCCCTTCTCCCCACGTGCACAAAAGGGCAGCTGGCCCCAGGCCAGAGAAAGCCCCACAGTTAGAAGTTGGATCTTTGCCCGTCCTGGTCGGTGGTTTTTCTCTTGCCCAGGTGCAGTGTTACACTCTCCCAGCCTCTCTTCCTCTTCCTTTTGTCTCTCTGCAGAAGGGGATCCCTCCCATCCATGGCTACACAGACCATTTTATCTCTCCCAGTTCATAGTCATGTATCTATCCCTGCCAGGTCCTTGGAAATGTCTTTGTCACTCTGTAGCCCGGACTCTTGGAATTCAAAGTCCTTTGCCCTCGACACTGCTGTGTTTGAGGGATGAGGGAACTTCAAGTCTTCCTGCTTCTCAGCCATGTCGGATCCACCTCCTGTTCTTAGCTTTTAGATATTCTTTGGGCACCTTAGTTCTCCTGACTTACTTGAGCATGAGGAGTTATCCATACTATATGGAAAAAATGTAATACAAGAACTTTTATAAAATCAGTTACATAATGTATCATCAATTGGTATTTCTTTGATTTTCAGTAGTCTTGCCAGTGGGAGGCGAAAACCTTCCATCCTTTTTATTTCTGTGGCCTCTCTCATACCAGAACTCGCATAGGTTCAGCCAGCCTTGGATTTCTGTTGCCATCTGCATTTTGGATCAGTTGATGTCTTTGTGTTATAATATCAGTGCATTATATTTTTCTTCCATTTTAGAGTCTCATTCTTAAAATCTTTAGATTGAATTGTCTCCCCGCCCCCCCCCCCGCCGCTTCCCCCATATCCATCATTTTCCCAGGGATTGATTGACAAATGTATTGTGTTTGTATCTTACCCCAATGGTGCATGCACAATTTCCAACTTGTTCTGGAGTCTCTTACGTTACTAGACGTTTCTTTCTTTTTTTTTTTTTTGGTTAATTAAAAGGGACTTCTAACTTGGTATCGTGTGTCTATTTATAAAAGGGCATGCATATGGGTTTGTGGTTGACACTTTATTGGTGATGATTTTGGGAGAGGGGGGGTTTCTTAAAAGCATGCTTGTTCTGTGCTAAATAAAACATTAATGTATTAGTTTGTCTCCTGGGCAACGTGGCCTGTGCCATAGACTGCACATTTACGTTGTTACTGTGCTCTACCCAGGTTTTTTGAATGGATTAGAATTATGCTCCCCCATCTTTATATTTTCCTAGTGAACTCTGTTTGTTAATTTAAAATGACCCATACCCATTTTGTCTTTCTTTTTCTCTAGGCACTGTGTGTATAATGACTGGCGGGTTCAAAGTTGGTCATTTTGGTGTGATCACCAACCTAAAGACATGCTGGTCATTTAGTATAGCACATAGAAAAGATGCCAGTAGCAATACCTTTGCCACCAAAATTTCCAACATTTTTGCCATTGGTAGAGTAAGATCTTTAATATTTTCATTCCCTTTTAAGAAGGCCCAATGTAAAATGTAAAATGGCCATGCATCCACTTTTAGGTTTTTGTTTTACTTGTTTTTTGGTTTTTCGGTTTTTCTTTGTTTCTTCCTGTGTTAAGGTTCAGAGTGCACAAACTCTGTCTTTACAGTGGCTGGCCAGAAAGAAAGCTAGATGTGTAGGACACATACTTTTTCAGGTGGTTTATGTGAGAAACCAGGAGTGTCAAACAACAGATAAAGTTAAATGTAGTCTTGTTCCTTTTCCAGCACTCCCATCACTGGAATTGACTTGAGCCACAGTAAGAGTGGCTCATCATAACCCTGATAGTGCTATGCTTCCTTCCTTCCTTTACCTTTATGATCCTGGTAAGTTTGTTTATCTATGCGAGGCTCCATTATGTACGTTAACAGTGAATGGAACTGACAGTTGATGGAAGGACTGTATGCGGGATGATCAGTGAGGTTGAGGACATGTAGAAAACATGTGCTACTATTTAGTTTTGCTCAGTTTCCTCCCTCAAAGCGAACTTGCTTTGATGCCTTGGAGACTTTTTCTGTGAGTGAACCCTTCTGTCATGTCGAGTCATGTGGTATGCCCACATGGGAGGATTACCGCATATGGCACTTGAAAATGAAACTGTGATCCTTTTTTTAGCATTGAGAAAGTCCTCTAAGTATCTGCTAGGTCTCTCTCTCTCGCCTGAATGGTTATCAGCCCTTCCCTATCAGGAAGAAAAGGGCAAGGGAGAAGAATAAAAATAAAAGCTTTCTATCAAGCTATATAACCTTGTAGAGCATTATGTTTTCACGTGTGTACCATGGTAGCCTTTGGGCTTTTGGAGTTTTGGCTTTGAGGGAGGGCTTGTGGAACTAAGTACAGTACTGCTGCTCCTTTTTCATTTTGTCACTAGCCACCCTCACAAGCAAGCCATTTATCTCCTCTTAACATCTTGGTGTCAGTCTTCAATGACAGTTGTGGGTTGGGGGAATGAGTGAATGCCTGTGAAAACCCTGTAAAACTGATGACAGGGAGTACATAGTTCTGAGCTTTGAATTGTAACATTCCAAGACTGGTGGCCTTGTCTTTTGCAGCACTGTTAGTGCCTCTCAAAAACACAACCACCGCCTACTGCCCCCCAACTCCACAGAAAAACCAGTACTCATACAGTTAGACTAGCAGAGGGAAGACTTACATAGTCAGCAGTCTAGCAGTTGGAAGTTGGGAAGGGCTATGAGGGAAGCATTATTTTCCAAGTAACGTATGTATAATGATAATTCTGTTTGCCTCAGATTGTTGTTTCATGGCATTTCATCAGGTGGTCATTAGGTGTGTTTGCATGGGTTTTGTGGATTTTAGGGGAAAAGAATGTTTCCCTTCTTCCCTCTTCCTATTACCACCTATTCCTCGTCACTTTATTTATTCATTTATTTTATCTCCTCCTCTGTTGTAATAAATCTCCTCTAGGTAATAAATCTTGAATTTCCCTGCACAGAGAAAGGGTATCCAAGTTACTTTTGCTGCAGACAGACTCATAAACAGCTGACAGAATACTGGCTAACTGCAGGAGGGTCGCTGCTTCTTGCACCAGAAAACACTCAATTCTGACTTCCTTAAGAATTGTGGAGTTTATGGGACTTTGAACTCTCATCATGCTGTTGGCAACATTTTAAGAACTTTAGGAATTCCATCTGTACTACTTCTGACCCTGTGGGAAATAAATTTTCTCTTTTTCCTTCTTTCCCTTCCTAGTTATGTACTCTTAACCATCTCCATAGGCATAGGCTACACAACAACATTGCAAAACTCAGTGCAAAAACTCAGTGCAAAAACTGACGTGTGTGGCTGCCTAGACAAATAATAGCCTGAGGGCCCTAATGCAACCACAGAACCAAAAAGGAAAAAGGATGTGTATTCATGGGTTCGTCAATTAATAAAACCAAGCTTTTTTACTTGGTAAGTCATTTTTACGTGGAGACTGCTTTTATTTATTTACTTATATATAATGATGCATTCATAGATTGTTGTAAGCACAGAATAGTACTGTCTTTTATTTACTCATTTATTAAGGAGGTAATCAGAAACATGTGAAAACTGGTTAAAAGAACATTTGAGGATATAGGTACTTCTAAGCAATTTATTTATTTATTATTTTATTTTATTGACATGAAGTTCACATGCAATGTTATGTTAGTTTCAGACGTAAATGGAGTCCTTTCCTAGTTCTGCTGTACTTTTCATTCCTGGGATATTTTATTTTATTTTTATTTTTATTTTTATTTTATTTTATTTTAATTATTTTACCATATTTTAATTTAATTTAATTTTATAAAAAATTATTTTCGTGTTTATTTTTGAGAGAGAGACAGAGAGAGAGAGAGAGAGAGACAGAGAGACAGAGAGAGAGAGAGCATGAGCAGGGGAGGGGCAGAGAGAGAGGGAGACACGGAATCTGAGACAGTCTCCAGGCCCTGAGCTGTCAGCACAGAGCTCAATGCAGGGCTCGAACCCACAAGCTGTGAGATCATGACCTGAGCCCAAGTCTGATGCTCAGCTGACTGAGCCATCCACGTGCCCCAGCTTTTTTTTATTTCATAACTAGAAGCTTGTACCTCCCAATCTCTTCACTTATTTCATCCATCTCCTAACCATCCATTGCCGGAGACCAGCTCCAGCAACCAGGGGTTCCCGAAGGAAGAATGGCGTCGGTGAAAGTGAAACAAAACTAAAATAAAAAACTAGAAAATAAAAAACTAAAACTAAAATAAAAAACTAGAAAATAAAAAAACTAAACTAAAATAAAAATGGACACAGACAACAGCAGTGTGTTGAACTGGACGATTTATTGTAGCAAACGTGGCATTATATATGCGAGTGATTTCCTTGTAACATACATCATCTATGTTTTTCTAACATTACCTAATTTTGAAAAAGTTCCTATGTGTCATCAACCTTTAAGAAAGAACATGGCGATTTTCCCCTAACTTTCCCGCATACCCTTTGATTATAGCTTAATTTCTTACATCATTCCATTATGCGTCTGCATTTATCTATAATCTACAAAGCATTTGCTTTGCTGTTCTCGTGAAAGGCCCTCCACTTCTCAACACCTCAAGTGGAACAGCTACAGGGACACGACCTCCTTAACCACATGAGGCCAGAAGAACAATGTGTTTGCCTCGGTCCGAGGTGCCAGGAAGGGGCTGAAAAAGGCTTAGAAACCCATGCCTCATACATTCTCAGAGAGACAATGCACGTAGGAACCGATGAACCATTCTGTAGCTTAACTGACTAGGTTCAGTCATCATCTGGAATGTCTCCTGGGGGGGGTGGGCCAGGTGGGCCTAGGGGTTGAAGTCACCCATGCCAGAGTGAGGCTTTCAGATCCATATGTGTCTCCTTTACAGGCCCTCTTTGCTGGCAAAGGTATGAGGCTATCCTTCCTGTAAGTAGAGGAGTCTCCATAGAGGATGGCAAGGGCTAAACGTAAGGCCGCACTATATCTTGCGGAACCTTATTTTCTTCCCTAATGGTTCTTCTCCCAGGGGCCCTGCCGAGGGCAATTCCCCAACAGACAATACCCCAGGTAGTTTTAAGGCCAAATTACCTAAAAGCGGGAGTACAAGAAGCTTCACTGTCGGTGGGCCGCCCTGCAGTCACCAATCCGTCCACAGCCCCGGGCTTTGCCACTCAGGCTGGGATAGCTTGGCTTCCAGCAACCCATCCTTTTTTAGTTTCCTTCCTTCCTCCCTACTACCCCCCGCCCCCCTTCCTTCCTGTCACATCTGCTTCATCCATCCTCTTGCCACCATGGCCTCCATTCGAGATTGCATTGTGGATATAGCCTTTTAAAACTTTGGCCTGACTAGATTTTAGTTCTTTTATCTCAGCATCAGGGCATTCCCTGGTGTCTTATATGCTTTTTTTTTCAAGCCCAGCTTGCATTCGTATAGTCATGGTTTTAACTTCTAGTTCAGACATTTTACTCATACCTGTGTTGATTAAATCCCTGGGCATAGAGGCGCCTGGGTGGCTCACTTGGTTAAGCATCTGACTCTTGGTTTTGGCTCAGGTCATGATCTCCTGGTTCATGAGTTCAAGCCCTGCGTTGCAGAACTCTCAGTGAAGAGCCTGCTTGGGATTCTCTTTCTGTGACCTTCCCTGGATTGCTTTCTCTCTCTGAAAAAACAAATATATAAACATAATAAAATTTTTTTTCATGTCCCTGGCTGTCATTTCTTCTTGTTCTTTCTTTTGGGGTGAAAAATTAATAAGATGAAACATTAAAATTAAAAAATTAAAAACAACATCAGATAAAGGAAACTATAGCCTAGGTGTGTTTTGGTCTGCTTGTTGAGAGAAGCTTGATAGAATAGGTAAAAAAGAGAAAGGAAAATAAAGCTACAAAAATTTAAAAATAAAAAATTAAATAATGTAACAATAAAAAAAGCTAAAGAAAAATAAAAGTGTAAAAAATATTTAAAAATTGATTAATTAATTAATTAAAAAATAAAAAAGAATTTATTCTTTCTGTATCCAAGAAAGGGAAAGAAAAAAATAAAACAATCTAAGCAAAAACAGAAGCAAAGAAAATGAACGGATAAACAAACCAACAAACACATTTAAACCTTAATGAAGTTACATCCAGTTTCCCCCATACCGACGACTACAGTATAGTCGGTAGAGTGATAAGCAGGTTGATCTTCTGGGGGATGAGCCCAGAGTGAATGGATAGGCAGGATTTGGTGTAACAGCTCCATTCTGCCCTTGGTGGCTCTGCCTAGCTCACTGAGGTCGGTCTGTGTGTGTGCACATATGATGGAAGTGACAATTACTTCACCTAGCTCCCTAGTGTCTGGTGCAGGACCCCCCATCCCCTTACCCACCCACGATCAAGCACCCCTCCTTTGTCTCAGGCCTCCATCTGTGCCCTGCCTCTATCCTGTCCATGTCCATGCTGTCTGCCTGCCAGGTGGCACTTTCCTCCAGAGTTTTATCTCAGATGGGACTGTGTTTCAAAAACCCACACTTCAGAGACCTGTTCTGATTCTCTGGGGTTGCTCTTGCCCAGCAATGACCCTGTGTTGGCCTGTCCCTGAAAACGTTTGCATGATCACACAGCAGCAGAGGCTATGTGTTTATGGCAAGTCACAAACACACAACTGGTGCCAGGTTTTGCTGACCTTCAGCATCTTTTTTCGGATATCAGTAAACATTGGCTGCTCTCTGGGGTCTGCTAGGACTTTTGCCTGTGGGGAGGCTGCATGACCTCTATCAAATGTGTTCCAAGCAGGGGAAACCACTTCTCCTCCTGGGAAACAGAGCCCTCAGATTCCACTGCCTACTCCTGGGGAATTCTGCTTGTTTCCTCACCAGAGTACTGCCAGGTTCTGAGCTTTGAACCTTCAGACTCTGTGCTCCACTATTTACAGACTTCTGGTGGTATTGAAATGCTCTCCTTCCTGTCAATGGTTTTAGGCATATTTTTTGTCCAGTCTTCTGTAAGTATTTTCACTCTTTCTTTCTCTGTCTCCAGCTACTTTTGGGGGGGGGGTGCTTTTCTTGCATGATCCCAATGTGCTGCACTCTCCCCCTTTCTCTTTCTGTCCTCTCTCCATGAACATGGCTCCTAATGTTTCGCAGCTCTGCGGCTCTTCTCTCTCTGAGTTCACCTCACCACACTGCATACCTTCCAAGTCCTGTACCTCAAACTATGCAGATTGTTTCGTTAAGCCTCAGATCAATATCCTGGGTATTCAGAGTGGTTTGGTGCTTATCTAGCT
This sequence comes from Lynx canadensis, assembly GCF_007474595.2. Lineage (NCBI taxonomy): Eukaryota > Metazoa > Chordata > Mammalia > Carnivora > Felidae > Lynx > Lynx canadensis. The sequence continues at coordinate 1,016,325 of NC_050200.1, read as the reverse complement.
GTGTTTCAGGACAAGAGAAGCTCGGGGTCCCCATACTACTCCACCATCTTAACATCTTCAAAAACTAATTCTAGAAGCACTAAATTTTTACTCCCCTCCTCCGTGTTTTATGTATATCGTATCATATTTTGTGCCTTTGTATTTAATGTCTGTTAGCTATTTTTTTAGATACAATTTTTTTTTACTACTTTTGTTATTTTAGCCTTTATATTAGCTTTATACATAATTGGTCTGTTATTACTCTTTTATTTGTTTGCTTTTACCTGTGAAAATTTTGCTTTCATAATTTTGTTGAGTCTAGTTACAGCCCTTTCTTTTCTGCTTAAAGAATTACCTTTTAACATTTTTGTAAGTCTGTTTTAGCAGCGATGAATTTGTTTAAATTTTCTTTGTCTGGTCAACTCTTTATCTGACCTTTTTGGGGTTTGTTGTTTGGTTGGTTGGTTGGGTTTTTTTGTTTTGTTTGTTTTGTTTTCTTTCTTCTTCTTTTTGTTTGTTTGTTTGTTTGTTTGTTTATTTATTTATTTATTTATTTATTTATTTATTTATTTATTTATTTATTTATTTATTTATTTATTGAGAGGCAGAGTACGAGTGGGGTCTGGCAGAGAGAGGTGGAGGCACAGAATCCAAAGTAAGCTCCAAGCTCCTAGCTGTCAGCACAGAGCCCAATGCAAGGCTCGAACCCACAAACCATGAGATCGTGACCCCAGCCAAAGTTGGATGCTTAACCGACTCAGCAACCCAGGCGTCCCTTATCTGACTTATTCTGAACGACTGTCTTGCTAGGTAGAGTATTCTACATTTATTCCTTTCATCATTTTTAACAGATCATGCCCCTCTCTTCTGTCCTCAGGGTTTCTGCTGAACAATCACCTGATAGCCTTACGGAGTTTCTCTTATGTGTAACTGTTTTCTTATCTTCATCTTGAGTGACTCTGGGTGGGTCCCTCAGTATTTTCCCTCCCCACTGTAGTTCACTTTGTAAGGGAGGTTGCCATTGTTACTCTGTCTCTGTCTCTCTCTGTATGGTTTCTTTTTTCCTTTGTTTTGTGAAAGTTATTCAGGCAACTGTCAGTTCCCTTAGGAGCATTTGCTCCATATGTAGTGTGTCCATGGATGAGGTCAGTTTCATGTCTTCCTATGATGACATCTAGGACCCTCCATCTTTTATGGTGCTGCTGTCTTATTTCCTGTTTGGTAGGGAGCCAGGAGTCTCAAAACTACCAGTTGTTTGCACCATCAGTAGAAGCAACCATCAGTACAGTAAAAAGGGATAATAACATCTTAGTGTTATGAAAATAATTTTTTACTTTGCATTTTCCTGGAAAGAGTTTCAGGGATTATAGTGTTGGCATTTTAGTCACGCCAGGAAGTTGATCTTCTTCTAATAATTTCCAACATTACAGGAAGACATTGACTAGACATTATGTACCTATCAGAGTGCAGTATCACTAATAGAGAAATTATCTGTGTATTATGATATCTGTGGGTATGACCTGAATACTATCAGTTATGTCTAACAATATGTAAGAAAGAAGACACCATTTAAAGGATAATATATCATAGGCAAATCATACAGCAATAAAAAAGCACTTTTTGATGCATTGGACAACATGAAAGTGTCACTGAAGAGTTTTGGAGCAAAGGAGACTCGACTCATAATTGGTTCTATCCATATATTACTTAAGAATATGCAAGTTAATCTGGTGCTCAGATGACAGAATAGAGCTATCTTCTGCATCTGATGTGCCGATGGGAGAAAAGTTGGTATATGGAATTGTTTTTGTTTTTAACATTTGGTGAGTGGCTCAATTAGTGACATGTAAAAAATTCATCAATTTGTAGACTTCAGATTTTGGACATTTTATTTAATATATTATGCTATCATTAAGAAAAAAATTAGCCATGGAAATGGAAATGGAAATGGAAATGGAAATGGAAATGGAAAATGGAAATGGGATTGCCTTCTAGAGGGATGGATTGGTTAGATGGTGGCTTATGTCTCCTCATGGGCTAGGGAAATTTTGTGAGCTCTTATATTCCCAAAGTCATTGAAGTCATGGTTACTTAGGTGATTATACATTTGTCACAAATAGAGCTGAATATTTAAAAGAAAATGATACTGGTTAACTTCTACAGAATTGTGGGCAGAAGGAGGCTAACTGCTAACATTTTTGGAATAATCTCCAAAACCATGACACAGAATGAGTCTCGAGCAAAATCTTTCTTTACTTATGTTCCACGGAGCACAAGATGTTGGCATTTCACTTGCTGACAGCATAATTTGGAATACTTTATCCATTACAGGTGATTTTGCCAAACGTCAGGTTACCCTCACCACAATATGAAGTAGTGCACTCCCGTGTTGAAGTCTTAAATGTGTGTTTGAATGCTAGGGATTCTTGAATGCTCTATCACATGCTTTTGTTCTAATTGTAATGGAGGATTGGCTAATTCTGATTAGCCAATTAATTAGTTAATGTCTGAATCCTAGGCTGATAAGAAAATATGGCTTGTGACATTGCAGTTTCTTCAAAAACTCAATGATGATGTGTAAGCATATATGAAATTTACTCCTTATACTTTTTCTTTATGAGTTAAAATTTCTCCACTCATTAAGGAAGACTTGCTATTTTCAAGAATTGGAGATATACATTAGAAAATGGAAAACTGGTTTGAGGTACAAATTGTTTATGCAAACATACTATTAGCACTGCAAGATTGTTAATATAATGTCAGACATGTACCAGATAGAAAGAAGCATACATTCCCCCCCCCATAAAGTGCTTTCCTCTTGAGTCTCATTTGTATGTTTTCAAGTACATAAGACCATCATGGATGGATGTTTTCAATTCCAGTTCTTTTTATTCACCTCACAAAAGGAGGAGAAAAGGTAGAAACTAGTGTTTGTTTTATAAATAATCTGAAATATTAATAGGGATCATTTTAAAGACAAATGTAAGGAAATCACTTCTACATGTAAGTTATGACATTATATTATTATATACTTCATGTTTTGGGAGGAAAGAATAGTAATAGTAAATGTTAAGGAAAAATATTAATAGTAAACAAAAACATAATCATCTGATCCTCAAATAGTGCCTAAAATTCTCTATTTATTTATGTGATTAATACCGATTTCATAGAGATTGATCTCTGTCGGGAAACCTAACGTAGGAATCTGTCTACTAAATAGTTGTCAGTCCTTCCTTTCTTTATAATATTCAGTTGCTTTCCTTTACTTTTGGATGTGTGGTTTGTGAATATTGCCTGTTAGCCTGCAATTTTGCTTTTCATCCTTTTAATATAATCTTCAAAAGATACAGAAGCTTTAAAATATTTTTAAATCAGCTTACAAATTTTTTCCTATCACTTTATCCCCATAGTATATGTATTGTGCATTTGATGTGCATTTTACTTAGATGTAGAGCCTGAAAATTTTCTCATGGTTTTTCCTAAGAATTGTATAGTTTTATACTTTGTGCTGAATCTCAGTTGACATATTTGTTGAATTAGGTGAGACTTAATGAGGATTTTTTTCCCTACAGATATTCATTTGTTCCCTTAGTTCAGAGGACAGTGTTTCTGCATTAAACTGCTTTTACAAACATTGTCCAAAAATGCCTAGACATGCTTATTATGTTTTTATGTTTCTTAGCTCTTTATTCTGGTAGCTCTTTGTCAGGCCACTCTGGTCTTGTAGCTACTGTTGCCTTGCTGGGATTTATAGAAGAATTGAAATAAATCATGTAAATCAAGAATCCAGCTTGACTTAAAATCACTTATTTTCAAATCTGTTGCGTCGCCCAAGCCCATAAATAATAGTATATCTCCATAGGTTCATAATTTTTGTAGTATTCCAGTCTCAACGTCTTTTATATGTCTTTGGTAGATTATACCTATTTACTTTTTTAAAAATCAATTATAATTAGTATTGTATTTTAATACCAGCCCTTTGTCATCAGAAACCCAATTTGTGTATGTTGAATTGTGTCCTGTGACTGCTAACTCATTGTTCCAGGAGTTTTTTGGGTATTCTTGGGATTTTGTAAGTATCCAGTCATGTCATGTGAAAATAGGGATTGTCAGTTTCTTCTTTCTGATGTATTCAGGATATCTGTATCAATATTATATATCTTTATGTTTTGTCATAGTGTACCCACTAGAACTTGTAAGACATTGTTTAGTAAATGGAATGTGAGACAACTTTGTTTCATCACAATTTTAAAGGGAAGCATTCAGTGCTTCACCATTATTTATAAAATTACTGTAGAGTTTTGTTTTTGTGTGTTTGTTTGTTTTTACAGATGTTCTTTACTCAGTTGAGGAACTTAAGTTCTGTTCACAGTTAAAATGTTAAGTATTCAAATAATGGATGAGTATGGAATTTCGTCAAATTTTTTTCTGAATTGGTTGGTGTATCTTGCATTTTTTCTCAATCTGTTAACATTATAGACTACATTTGAAAACTGTATTGTATTTGAATAATGAACCAGCCATGCATGACAGAAAAAACCCCCTGTGATCATGGTGTGTATTTATACTTCTATATTGAGAAATAACTATTTTAAACATTTTTAACCTCTCTAGTCATGATGGTTACTGAGTGTGTTCTTTTTTCCACTCCGTCTAGTTTGGGCTTGAGGGTAATATTGGCTTTATAGAATTAATTGGGATGGGTTCCCTTTATCTTTTGAAAGAGTTTGTGTAGAATTGATGTTCATTATTAAAATGTTTGGTAGATTCTTATATTTTTCATAAGATTGTGTAGATTTCACGTTAATTCTTAAAATCTCCCGCGTAACTATCTAAGTCTGGATATTTCTTTTAAAAGTTACCAGGCTATTTTTAGGGATGTATTTCATATTGGATAACTGAGGTGTACTGTCAAGGTTGTCAAGTTTGTCAAATTTATATGCGTGCAATTGTTCAGAGCAATTCTTTTATCTTTTTTATGTCTGCAGGGTCTATAGTACTATCTCATTTCATTTTTTGTACTACTAAAGTCCCCTCTTTTTCTTTTCAGTCTTGGTACAGGTTTGTCTATTTGATTGTGTTTTTTTGTAAGTTAGTTATTATTATTTTTTAATGTTTTATGTTAGTTGTTAGGGAGAGAGAGAGAGCACAAGGGGGAAAGTGCAGAGAGAGAGAGGGAGACACAGAATCTGAAGCAGGCTTCAGGTTCCAAGGTGTCAACACAGAGCCCGACCAGGGGCTCAAACTCACCAACCATGAGATATGACCTAGGCCAATGTCAGACGCTTAACAGACTGAGCCACCCAGATGCCCCTGATTCTCTTTTTAAAGAACAAGCTCTGTTTCATTTTATTTCCTATTTTTCTCTCTTGTGTTTCACTGATAACTTATTTTATCTCCTTGTTTGTTTGTTTTGGATTATTTTCCTCTCAATCTAGTTTCTTGAAGAGGGAGTTTAGTAACTGAAACATTTCCTCCTTTCTAATGTTTGCAGTTAATGTCATAAATTTTCTTCTTACCACTGCTTTGCCTGCATCTGATCTGATATGTTGTACTTTTATTTTATTTTTTTAGTTCAGTGCATTATTTTATTTCCTCTGTTGCTTCTTCTTTCACCCTTAGCTTACCTAAGGATTATTGCTGGACCCATGGATTAGCTTCCAAGTATGTAACAAATTTTCTTGTTATCTCTTGCTGTGTTCTACTTTGAGTCCAATGGAGTTGGACAACACACTGCCTGATTTCAGGCATTTCAGATTTGTTGAAGTTTGTTTTGTGGTATCATGAATATGTCCCATGGTCCCTTGAAAAAAAATATTGTCTGTTAGAGAGAGTGTTCAGTAATAGTGGATTATATTGCACTGGTTGATAGTGTTGTTGAGTTCTGCATTTTTGCTCCTTTTCTGCTTAGCTCTGTGAATTCAGAGAGTAATGTTCAAGTCTTCAGCTGTACTATCTATTTCTTTTAGTTCTTTTAAGGTTTACTTATTTACTCTGTTTCTAGGTTCATAAACATTCCAGATTGCTGTTGTTTTTCATGACGAATTATTCATTTATTATTACGTAATATTGTTTTCTAATCTCTGGTAATTTTCTTTTCTCTGGTTTATGTCAGCTGTTCTCAATATATCTACTTTTAGTTTCTTTTGATTGATGTTTGCATAGTATAGTGTTTCCATTTTTTAATTTTAAAACGTATTTTTATATTGAAATGAATTTCTTATATACTTAGAGTGTTGCTTTCGTTGTTTCTCTTTGTATATCTTCTTTAGTGGCTGTTCTAGCTATCACAGTGTGTGTGTGTGTGTGTGTGTGTGTGTGTGTGTGTGTGTGTGTGTGTGTGTGTGTGTTTCATTATGTAGTTTTCTGGACTTTTTTTTTTTAACCAGGTTGAGTGAAATGTAGACACCTTCTTTTAAATCACTTAGCACTCTGCTGTTTATAGTTGTCTTAAATGGTTGCTTTACATACATTTAGCACCAGCTCAGATAGTGTTATATAATTTAATTGTATTACATTGCATTCTAAAATTTCCATTGGTTCTTTTTTTCTGCTGAAATTAAATATACTTATGCTTTCTACTTTTTCATTACTTTCAAGTATGTTCAAAATTGCTCATTTAGGCTCTTTTATGATGGCAGCTTTAAAGCCTTAGTCAGATAATACTGGTTCTCTGGTATTTCTCTGTTGGTACTTCTAAATTTTCTTTCAGGTTGAGAGCTTTCTGTTTCTTGACACAATGAGTGATTTTTTTTATTTGAAACTTGGAAATTTAGGGTGTGTTTTGAAACTCTGGATGTTGTTCTAATGTCCTTCTCTTGTAGCTAGGCTATGTGATACCACTCCAACAGGAAACTGATGTCCTGCCATGTGGGGACGGAATTCCGGATTTTCTCATTGGCTACTCTTGATACTTGAGGGGAGAGAGCTACTTATTATTGATGAGCAAGCAGTGGCCTACTTCCTGCAGGCCTTACTGGTACCCAAGAAAAGAGGGGTGCCTTATTAATACATGGAACTATTGAAAATGCCAGTTCTCTGCTCAAGCTTTTCTGGTACTACCCCAGCGATGAGTTGGGGCCCTCATTATTGTTTGGTGCAATGGAATTCTAAGGTCCGTCTTAGGCTTTGCTGGCTTTGGTGAGAAGTTTGTCCAGAGTTTTGTGGTTGGATAAACTATAGTATTATTGTCTAACAGTTTTCTGTTTTGTAAGACACCCCTTGCCTAACCTTGAATGGAGAAAGCAGTCTTTATTAGGGGTATTTTGATCTGTGCCTATTTGGCACATTTCTGGGTTTTCTTTAGGACCAAGTCTGTGATACATAAGGCAAAAAGAAAATCTAGGTACACACTTAAAGATACATTCTCACAGGCACACACAAGCACAAAGACATACTTGTATACACACACACACACACACACACACACACACACACAC